>NW_023413580.1:0-35527 GCF_903995425.1 Onychomys torridus | reverse complement strand
CCATCAGTTATTGGATGAGAGTTCCAAGACGACTGTTAGGGTGTTTAGTCATCTGATCACCAGACTAGGTCAGATCAGGCTTTCTCTCGACCATTGCCAGCAGTCTACAGAGGATATATCATTGTGGATTTCTGGGGACCTCTCAAGCACTCTGCCTATTCCTGTTCTCTGGTAGTCTTCATTTATAATGGTCTGTTATTTCTTGATCTCCCTTTCTGTTATTGATCCAGCTGGGATCTCTTGCTCCCCTAAGCTTTCTTTCCCTCAAATCTTGCCCTTCATTACTCCCACTGTTGTCCAGGTTGATCATGTAGATCTCATCCATTTCTCTGTCATTGGGTGATCCCTGGGTCTTTCCTAGGGTCCCGTTTTCTAGGTAACCTCCCTGGAGTTGTGTAGCAGTCTAGTCATCTTTGTTTTACATCTAGTATCCTCCTATGAGTGAGTAAATACCATGGTTGTCCTTCTGAGTCTGGGTTACCTCACTCAGGATGATTTTTTCTAGATCCATTCATTTGCCTGCAAACCTCATGATGTCATTGTTTTTCTCTGCTGAGTAGTACTCCTTTGTGTATATGTACCATATTTTCTTTATCCATTCTTCAGTTGAAGGGCATCTAGGTTGTTTCCAGATTCTGGCAATTACAAACAAAGCTGATACCAACATAGCTGAGCAAATGCCCTTGTGGTATGATTGAGCATTCCTTGGGTATATGCCCAAGAGTGCTACAGCTGGGTCTTGGGGGAGATGGATTCCCAATTTTCTAAGGAAGCGCCATATTGAGTTCCAAAGTGGCTGTACAAGCTTGCATTCCCATCAGCAGTGGAAGAGAGTTCCCCTTGCTCCACATCCTCTCCAGCATAAGCTGTCTTCTGTGTTTTTGATCTTAGCCACTCTGACAGATGTAAGGTGGTATCTCAAAGTCGTTTTGATTTGCATTTTCGTGATAATAGGGATGTTGAGCAATTCCTTAAATGTCTTTCAGCCATTGGAGCTTCCTCTGTGGAGAATTCTCTGTTTAGTTCTATAGCCCATTTCTTAATTGGACTGTTGGGTATTTTGATGTCTAATTTCTTGAGTTCTTTATATATTCTGGATATAAGCCCTCTGTCAGATGTGGGGTTGGTGAAGACCTTTTCCCATTCTGTAGGCTGTCACTTTGTCTTGTTGACTGTGTCCTTTGCCCTACAAAAGCTTCTCAGTTTCAACAGGTCCCATTGATTGATTTTTCTCTCAGTGTCTGTGCTACTGGTGTTATATTTAGAAAGTGATCTCGGTGCCAGTGCGTTCAAGAGTACTTCCTACTTTCTCTTCTATCAGGTTCAGAGTAGCTGGATTTATGTTGAGGTCTTTGATCCACTTGGACTTAAGTTTTGTGCACGGTGACAGATATGGATCTATTTGCAGCCTTCTACACATTGACATCCAGTTATGCCAGCACCATTTGTTGAAGATGCTTTCTTTTTTCCATTGTACAGTTTTGGTTTCTTTGTCAAAAATTATATGTTCATAGGTGTGCGGGTTAATGTCAGGGTCTTCAATTCGATTCCATTGGTCCACATGTCGGTTTTTATGCCAGTACCAAGCTGTTTTCATTACAATAGCTCTATAGTAGAGCTTGAGGTCAGGGATTGTGATGCCTCCAGAGGTTGTTTTATTGTACAGGATTCTTTTGGCTATCCTGGGTTTTTTGTTTTTCCATATGAAGTTGAGTATTATTCTTTCCAGGTTTGTGAAGAATTGTGTTGGTAATTTGATGGGAATTGCATTGAATCTGTAGATTGCTTTTGGTAAGATCGCCATTTTTACTATGTTAATCCTGCCTATCCATGAGCATGGGAGATCTTTCCATTTTCTGACATCTTCTTCAATTTCTTTTTTCAGGGACTTAAAGTTCTTGTCATATAGGTCTTTCACATGCTTAGTTAGAGTAATCCCAAGGTATTTTATATCATTTGTGGCTATTGCAAAGGGTGATGTATCTCTGATATCCTTCTCAGCCTGTTTGTCTATTGTATATAGGAGGACTACTGATTTTTTTGAGTTGATCTTGTATCCTGCAATGTTGCTGAAGGTTTTCATTAGCTGTATCAGTTCCTTGGTTGAATTTTTGGGGTCACTCATGTATACTATCATGTCATCTGCAAATAGGGAGATCTTGACTTCTTCCTTTCCAATTTGTATCCTTATAATCTCTTTATAGCTGTGGCTAGAACTTCAAGTACTATATTGAATAAGTATGGGGAGAAGGGACAGTCTTGCCTTGTTCCTGATTTTAGTGGTATTGCTTTGAGTGTCTCTCCATTTAATTTGATGTTGGCTGTTGGCTTGCTGTACATTGACTTTATTATGTTTAGGTATGTTCCCTGTATTCCTGATTGCTCCAAGACCTTTATCATGAAGGGGTGTTGGATTTTGTCAAATGCCTTTTCTGCATCTAGTGAGATGATCATGTGGTTTTTTTATTTGAGTTTGTTTATATGGTGTATTACATTGACGGACTTTTGTATGTTGAACCACCCTTGCATCCCTGGGATGAAGCCTACTTGATCATGGTGGATAACATGTGGTTTTGATGTGTTCTTGGAGTCTGTTTGCCAGAATTTTATTGAGTATTTTTGCATCAATGTTCATGAGGGAGATCAGTCTGTAGTTCTCTTTCTTTGTTGCATCTTTGTTTGGTTTAGGAATCATGGTAATTGTAGCCTCATAGAAGGAGTTTGGTAATATACCTTCTGCTTCTATTGTGTGGAACAATTTAAAGAGTATTGGTATTAAGTCTTCTTTGAAGATCTGGTAGAATTCTGCAGTAAAACCATCAGGCCCAGGGCTTTTTTTGGTTGGGAGACTTTTAATGACTGATTCTATTTCCTTAGGGGTTATTGGACTATTTAAATGGTTTATCTGGTCTTGATTTAACTTAGGTATGTTGTACCTATCCAGAAAATTATCCATTTCTTTTAGATTTTCAAGTTTTGTGGATTTCCTCATTGTCTGTTGTTATGTCCCCCTTTTCATTTCTGATTTTGTTAATTTGGATGCTCTCTCTCTGTCTTTTGGTTAGTTTGGATAAGGGCTTGTCTATCTTGTTGATCTTCTCAAAGAACCAACTCTTTGTTTCATTAATCCTTTGTATTGTTCTCTTTATTTCTATTTTATTGATTTCAGCTCTCACTTTGATAATTTCCTGGCATCTGTTCCTCCTGGGAGACTTTGCTTCTTCCTGTTCCTGGGCTTTCAGATGTGCTCTCAAGTCACTAGGTGAGATTTCTCCAGCTTCTTTATGTGGGCATTCAGTGCTATGAATTTCCCTCTTAGCACTGCTTTCATAGTATCCCATAAGTTTGGGTGTGTGGTGTATTCATTTTCATTGATCTCTAGGAAGTCTTTAATATCTTTCTTTATTTCTTCCTTAACACATTGGTGATTCAGTTGAGCATTATTCAGTTTCCATGCGATTGTAGGATTTCTGTAGTTTTTTCTGTTGTTGAAATCTAACTTTAAACCATGGTGGTCTGATAGAACACAGGAGGTTATTCCAATTGTTTTGTATCTGTTGAGATTTGCTTTGTGGCCAAGTATGTGGTTAATTTTAGAGAAGGTCCCATGGGGTGCTGAGAAGAAGGTATATTCTTTTTTGTTTAGGTGGAATGTTCTGTAGATATCGATTAAGTCCATTTGAGCCATAACATCAATTAAGTCCATTATGTCTCTGTTAAGTTTCAATTTTCCCGATCTGTCCAGAGGTGAAAGTGGGGTGTTGAAGTCTCCCACTATTAATGTGTGGGTTTTATATGTGATTTCTTTTACATATGTGGGTGCCCTTGTGTTTGGGGCATAAATGTTCAGAATTGAGACTTCATCTTGGTGGATCTTTCCTGTGATGAGTATGTAATGTCCTTCATCATCTCTTTTGATTGATTTTAGTTTGAAGTCTATTTTGCTGGATATTAGGATGGCTACACCAGCTTGCTTCTTAAGACCATTTGATTGGAAAGTCTTTTCCCAGCCTTTTATTCTTAGGAGGTGTCTGTCTTTGAATTTGAGATGTGTTTCTTGTATGCAGCAGAAAGACGGGTCCTGTTTTCATATCCATTCTGTTAGTCTGTGTCTTTTTATAGGTGAATTAAGTCCATTGATATTAAGGGATATTAATGACCAGTGATTGTTTGTTCCTGTTGTTATTTTTATTTTTTGGTAGTTTGTGTGTACTTCTCTTCTTTGGGGTTTACTGCTGTGGTGTTATCTATTGCCTGTGTTTTCATGGGTATATCTGCCTTCCTTAGGCTGGAATTTTCCTTCTAGTGCTTTCTGTAGGGCTGGGTTTGTGGATAAGTATTGTTTAAATCTGGTTTTGTCTTGGAAGGTCTTTTTCACTCCATCTATGATGATTGAAAGTTTTGCTCTTAGTGTTTGCATTATATCTGTCCAGGTCCTTCTGGCTTTCAAAGTCTCCATCAAGAAATCGGGTGTTATTCTGATGGGTTTGCCTTTATAAGTCACTTGGCCTTTTTCCTTTGCTGCCCTTAATATTCTTTCTTTATTCTGTACGTTTAGTTGTTTAATTATTATGTGGTGAGGGGACTTTTTGGGGGGGATCTAGTTCTTTTTGGAGTTCTATAGGCTTCTTGTATCTTCATAGGCATTTCCTTCTTTAGGTTGGGGAAAGTTTTCTTCTATGATCTTGTTAAATATATTTTCTGTGCCTTGAGTTGTATTCTTCTCCTTCCTCTATCCCTATTATTTGTAGATTGGTCTATTCATTGTATCCCAAATTCTTGGACATTTTGGGGTCATGACTTTGTTGGTTTTAGTGTTTTCTTTGACTGATGGAATCTATTTCTCTCTACTGATCTCAACACCAGAATCTTCTCTTCCATCTCTTACGTTCTGTTGGTTATACTTGCCTCTGAAGTTTCTGTTTGTGTACTCAGATTTTCTATTTCCAACAGTCCTTCTGCTAGTGTCTTCTTCATTTTTTCTATTTCCCTCTTCAGGGTCTTGGATTTTCTCCCCTTGCTTTTTCATGATTTTCTTTCAAGGATTTATTGTTTTCTTCTGCTTTAAATTGTCCTTCCTCTAGTTTTTTATAGCGTTCTTCCTATTTTTTGTTTGTCTTTTCCTCTTATTTTATTTTTTATTTCTTCTATATAAGGCTCTAGCCACTTCATTGATGTTACTTATAAGGTTGTTTTCTTCTTCTTCTTCTTCCATTCCGTAATGTTCAGGTCTAGCTGTTGGAGAAGGGCTAGGTCTGGTGATGCTGTATTGCTCTTTATTTTGTTGTATGTACATCTGCCGTGAACGTCTGCCCTATCTCCTCTTGGTGGTTTGTTCTTGGTCTTATCAGTGTACTTTGGCCAGAGAGAGCTGACAGATTTAGGGAGCCCCCTCTCTGGTCTCAGAAGGAAGCTCTGGGCCAGATGGGAGCGCTGGTCCAGATGAGAGTGCTGGCTGGCTAGGAGCTAGGGGGGCTGGTCTCTAAGTCTCAGGTAAGTCCCTGGGGTCGTCCTTCTTTTTGTCCAGATGGGAGCTCCTCTTGTCCAGATGGGAGTTCCTCTGGTCTCTGGTCCAGATGGGAGTTTCCAGGCAGGATGGATGCTTGGGCTGGTCTTCTGATTCTCAGGAAGTGGCTGGGGTCTCCAGCAGATGGGTGTGGGGGCAGGGGTGTGGAGGACTGCAGTGTCTTCCTGCAGTCTTGGAAATGGGGAGCCTTCCCGCGAGGGCCCAATGATTGGCCAAAACTGGGACCAAGTTGGTCAGGTCCTCCTGGAATGGCCTGTGTCCAGCGGTGGGACCCAGGGGCAGTTGCCTCTCTGACTATAAACCCAGGCACTCACCTCTGGTCCTCTTTCCATTTTTTTAAAAGACAGATTCACATGTACTCAGGCTGGCCTCAAACTTACTATATACCTGGGGATGACCTTGAATTCCTGACTCTTCTGTCTCCACTTCCAAGTGCTGGGATCACAAGGGTTGTGTCACCACTTCCTGTGTGCAGCTCTTGAGATAGGACTCAGGGCCTCGAGCATGCTAGGCAAGCATTATGCTACTGAGCTGCATCCACAGACCCCCAAAAGAAATGTTTTCTCTAACCAAAATATTCTCATTTAGGGCGAAGATATCACAACTTGAGAACTATTTGCAGCATGTATTGAAAAAAAAAACCTTGTGGTTGGCTTATTAATTCTATATCCATAACTTCATTTTTGTAGCCAAATTCAATAGTACCCTCCTTTGCAATTTTGTCTTTGGTGACTAAGCAAAAAGATCGGGGACGATCTCTCTCTCTCTCTCTTCTCTCATTCTCTATATCTATCTATCAATCTATCTATCTATCTATCTATCTATCTTATCTATATCTTTCTCTTTTCCATTGTGGGGGTCTTTCTCTGGGCTGAACTCACCAAGTAAGCTAGACCAGCTGGCAGTGAATCCCAGGATTTGCTTATCTTCCCCCTGAAGTGCTGGGATTACAAGTGCAAGGCAACACACACAGGTAACCAGTGATGTCACTGAGTCACTGTGCTTCAGAGATGACCGAGTTGGAGTGTCTGCTGCTGTGAAACACACCATAACCAAAGAACTTGGGGAGAAAAAGTTTTTATTTGGCTTAAACTTCCCAATCACATTCCATCTTGAAGGGAAGTTGGGGCAGGAATTCCAGGCAGGGAACCTGGAGGCAGGAACTGAGGCAGAAGCCATGGAGTAGTGCTGCTCATTGGCTTCCTCTCCATGGCTTGCTCAGTCTGCTTTGATTAGAGCATCCAGGACCTATTGCCTAGACATGGTACCCACCCGACAGTGAGCTGGGCCTCCCACATCAATCACCAATCAAAAAAATGTCCAATAGACTTGCCTATGGGCAATCTGATGGAGGCATTTTCTCAAATGGGGCTCCTCTTCCCAGATAACTACAGCTTGTGTCAAATTGACAAAATAACTGACCAGGACACAGGGCAAGGACTTCAGGACTGAGCTGTCTCCTTGGTTGCTGACCTGCTTTTTCTCACTCAGGAAACACTTTCTTAGTGTCTAACTTTATCTATGTCAATGGCTGGGTCATTACTCAACCACTATATTTCCAACAACTTTGATTTGTTCTGTTCTTTTGGGACATTCTGGGAAAGAAAGTGAGATATTTGTATACATCTGTGTACACACACAGATATCACACACACACAAACATACACACACACACACAAACACACACACACACACACACACACACACACACACACACACACACACACACACATGTTTGCTTACACTCCCTGCTAAAATCAGGACAACAAAGGGAGCTGCTCCACAGAATGAATGTGCTGTAAGCCAGTAAGCTGTGTATTGCAGAGTTTAAATGATATACCTTATATTACATACATTTATACCAACAAAAAATATTTTTTGAGACAGGGACTCACTATATAGCCCTAGAACTTGTTATGTAGACTAGACAAACCTTGGACTCATAGAGATCTATCTGTCTCTGCCTCTTGAATGCTGGAATTAAAGGTGTGCTTCACCAGTCAGCTTAAAGATGACCTTTTTCAAAGTGGGTGGGTACACCTGTAATCCCAGTACCTGAGAGGTAGAGGTAAAGAGATCAGGAGTTTAAGGTCATTAATATACAGCAAGTTCAAGGCCAAACTTGACTACATAGACTTTATTTTTTTAAAAAAAAGTTAAGAGCTGTTCAGAGCACAGGCTTTGTGACTATGAAGACCTAAGATCAAATCCCATAACCCATGTCAGAAGCTGGGGGTCCCTGCAGATGCTGTGACACCAGTTCCAAGGAGGTGGAGACAAGAGGACTGCTGAGTTTGTTGGCTTTCAGCCTAGGTGATACACGAGTCCCCATTTCACAGAGAGACACTGCCTCTGAGGAATAGGTGTAGAATGTTGGAAGAGGACACTAGAAGCCTCTTGTTGCATCCACCACATGCATAATCAGGAGCAAACCTCTATCGTGTATGTGTGTGTGTGTGTGTGTTGTAGGTGTGTGTGTATGCAGGCTCATGTTCATGTGTATGTGTGTAGGTTTCTGTATGTACACTCAGTGACACATAATACACACGTACATGATATAAAGGGAAAAGATTTTTAGTAGTGTTCAATTACTTAAATATTTCATACATTTCTACAATTTATTTTGATCTTACCCACATAAACTTGAGCAGTGTCTTCAGCAATAGGTTCTTATCATGTAGCTATGGGTGCCTCCAAGAGCAACGACAGTAGTCTATGTTGGATTGGGATCTCTGGGCCTTGCTGACCAGTAACCCACAGGGGTTCAAGCTGTGCCCATCCTGAGATTTTCATTCAATAACTCACATCTTTAGGAGCAGCACTGTACACACTTGCAGGCTACATCTGTTCTAACAAGAACTGTTATTAGAAAATGACTGCTTAGCCAGGCGGTGGTGTATGCCTTTAATCCCAGCACTCGGGAGGCAGAGCCAGGTGGATCTCTGTGAGTTTGAGGCCAGCCTGGTCTATAAATTGAGTTCCAGGACAGGCTCCAAAGCTACAGAGAGAAACCCTGTTTTGAAAAACTGAAAAACAAAAAACAAAAACCAACAAACGAACAAAACAATGACTGTTTTTGATCTGTGTGACTTAGAGATTGTTCTTTGTAAGGGAGGACATGAGGGTCTGAGGACATTCTTACCAGGAAGTAGAGAGTTGTCCTTGCTCACCTGATTCTCAGCCTCCACAATTGTTCTCTTCTCCCTGTGTGAGCTTCTAAGAGCTGATCCTCACTCTGCATCCCACAAAGGAGACAAAATACGCATGTGTGCCCTTCCCCCGTTCAGGAAGAACCCACTTGTTACTTGAGTGTAGGGTCAGAACCTGGGCTCTGGCAGCTCTAAGAAGCCAGGCTTGGCCATCTGTCCTCAACAGGACAATTAAAGAGATGATTACAGTGAAAAGCAAAGGAAAGAGGTTTACTCAATATGGTCATACTGGGAAGAGGAACAAGGAGGTTCAGTGACAACCCCCAACTCCATAGTTGGGGCTTTGACAGGTCCTAACATGAGGTTTAGGCTTAAACAGAAGACAAGACATGTGCATAGCTAAGCAGTCCTAGTTCCGGTGTGGCCCCGCCCACAGTGAGCAATTGTCTCTGTCCAGCCTCTCCTGCATGCTGAGCACATTATTTGCCAGCACTGTGTGAACTCTCTTTCTGGGAGACCAGTTCTTTCTCTGGCTGGCTCCAGACTTCAGCCTTTTCCTTCTCCCAGCATGAGACTCCTTGGGTGACTACAGATCCCTGGAGTCCATTCCTTCAGTAGTCTGTTGGGCAAAGAGTGCATCAGAGGCATCCTCAGAGCATCATTCCTGTCAGGGAAGTTCCATGCTGACTTCCTCCATTTCCTCCCAGACCCTAAGACCACCTCTGCAAGCCCCACCACTGCAACTTCTGCACTCACCAGAACTGCCCTCAAAGCCACAGAAGGGAAGAAGAGCAGACAGAAAGAGAGCCTGGGTCCGAGAACCACAGTTGGGTTGGCAGTGGCTGCTGCTGTACTCCTGGCTGGGGTTTTGGGAGTGATGGTGTTCCTCAGGGGGAGGAGAAGGAAAGGTAAGTGATCCACACACAGCACCCCATCACAATTCCTGAGTGTTTCCACAGAACAGTCGACACCAGAGTCCAGGAAGGGGATTGATGACAGGGCAGATGCCAGGGCTCAGGGATGGCTGAGTCAGGAAGGTCCTTGCCATGCAAGCTGGAGGTTCCATGACCACAATCCATGTCATCCCAGTGCTGAGGAGGTAGAAAGGATGATCCCTGAGGCTGGGTGGCTAACTATGCTGTCCTAACTGCTGGTGAGCCCCAGGTCCCAGTAAGAGAACTTAAAAACAAACAAACAAACAAACAAACAAACAAACAAAAGCAAAGTGATCAGCTTTGAAGCTAAGGGTGGTTTCTTGCTTCCCCAGGGCAGATCCCTGGTGGCCTCCTGAGTCCAGAGTCAGGCTCTGAGGCTTGTGCTTAGGATAACTGGGATCTGTTTGCTATTGTTGTTTTGGTTTGGTGACTGCTAACCACACTGAGATTCGGCCTGAAGCCGCTTCCCCAAGTGAGATTCTGCAGGGTTAAGTCTGAACCGCACAGTCCAGTCATGGCTCAGCTCTTCTCTGTTGACTTAGTCACAGGTCATCAGTCCTCCCCTTTGATTTGCAGAGGAGAAAGGGGCTGCCAGGAGAGAGCCAGGGGAAGGGAAAGCACAAGGCACCAGAAGTTGCTGTGTTAATCCACTTCCCAAAGCCTGGCTTGAAACTGGAGGATCCCAAGTAGATGACATCTGATTTCCCAGTAACTGCAAGGTGATGGGGGAGCCACCCAAGGGCTGATTGTTCCTTCCTGAAAGAGCTGTTGTGTTGACAGACAGATCAGAGGAGAGACGGAAGGTTAGAGGAACTCAGAGGAAGAAAAAACATAGGATGTCAAAGAATAAATAGTGAGCACCAGAAGCAGTGAGATGACTCAGGAGGTCAGAGCACTGGAAATACCCAGAGCCCACATGCCAAAGGAAAGAACTGAGTCCTGGCCATATTACTCTAACACACGCATGCCATAGCATGTGCACATGCACACACATGGTAAGTAATTAAATATAAAATGATTAAAAAATTAAAACAATAACAGCCAATGGTGATCCACACCTCAGTCAGTGCACCCGGGAAGTGGAGGCAGGAGGATCTTGATTTCAAGACTAGCCTGGATTATATAAGAATTTATCTCAAACCCCTCTCTTCCATAAAATAGCCAGGAAAGGTCTGGGAGTGGTATAGAGGACTCTCTCTGGCCTCCAGCAAAGAGAAACCATCTCAGGAACTCTTGAGCAGTGTGGTGCATGTGGAGGAGTCAGGAGATGATCAGAGAGAACCTGGTAAATCAGGACCCCAAACCTCTGATACCAGAGGACAAATGAAGTGGCCACCTCAGCACCCTGCTATGGTGACATCAGTATGTGTGAAAGGTCTCAGATGGGGACTCAAGAGGGTCACTGAGACAGATTATGGGGAGGAAGGAGTTTACTAAGAGTTATCGATGCCATGGATGGACAGAAAGGTAGATATCAACATGGGAGGGTGCTCTAAGGACATTTCAGGCTCCACCCACACGGCAGGGGCTCCAAAGTGGAAACGGGGTTCTTTTTATATCCTTCTGAGGATAGGGGTGGTTTCACTGCACAAGCTGAACCAGGAAGGAGACAGGAAAGGGAACAGGATGTGTGGACACTAATACCGTCTTTGACTAAAATCACTGCCCTGGTGATAAACACGGGACCTGGATGGCAGCAGGTCAGCTGGAGAGAACAGTGTCTGGGCAGTGTCTCTTGAGAGGTGAAGGGCGGTGCTGTGGCCTGAGCAGCAGCTGGATTCTGACAGTACAGTCTTAGGGTGCAGAGAACAGACTGGAGGGGGGCCAGGCTGTGTCACTTTGCACACTGGATCTGCACATGGGGATGGATGGCCAGAACCAGGAAAATGTCAAGGGAAAAGTTTTCAGACTTTGTGATTAGCCTGGTGTGGTAGTGCCTGTCTGTAACTCCAGTGTGTGGAAGGGGCAGGCAGGAGGATCAGTAGTTCAAAGTCATCCTTAGGTGCAGAAGACCTCAAACAAACACTCAGTGATTAGATGGAGGACATAGGGACCAGAGAGCAGGAACAAGTCTAAGTGTGTTAAGAAACACTCTGATGAAACAACCGAGCCATGTAAGGACTGAAGGAGGAAGTGTGTTTGAGTGTGTGTAATGGCGGTTACTTTCCACTGTGGTGATAAAACATTGTGATCAAAAGTAACTTTGGAAGGAAGGTTAATAGTGGTGGGCAGCTGAAGCAGGACACTGAGAAGTCACATCTTCAGCACATGCAGAGAACACAGGGAAAGAGCTGGAACTGACGGAGGCAATATATTCTCAAACACACCCCAGTGACACATACCTCTTCCGGAAGGCTGCACCTCCTAAATAGACCATAACCTCCCCAATACAAGCAAGATTTCAAACAGGTGAGCCTGTGGTGAAGATTTTTCACTCACACCTGCACAGGCATGGACTGACCAGCTGAGTTGGGGTACAGTTGAAGTGCATCAGTGGATCTGACAGAGCTGTGAAAAGAACCAAGAAAACAAAGAAAGGTGTGCTTATAAGTCAAAAGAGAAAACACAGAGAGATGGGTCAGGAGTTAGAGCACTGGCTGCTAAGGCAGAGATCCTGAGTTCTGCTCCAGCACCCACATCAGGGAGTTGACAACTGCCTGTAACTCAGGCTGCAGGCCTGTCTGAAGCCTCTCCTGAATCCCGTAGGCATCTACACTCAAATGCACATACATTTAAAATTCTAGGAACAAAACAATAACAAAAACTTTAAAAGCTACAGTCGCTAAATAAATATATGAATAATAGAATTTTCTACAGAAATACAGTAGCTCTCAGAGGTTAAAGGAGTCAGTGTCCAAGCCCGGGAGCCCCCTGGTGGAGGACATCCACTACTGCAGTCGGCCGCTGACCTCCATACACACTGGCACACCTACCACATAATAAATAAGTGGCAAGAAACTGTAGTCATTAAAACAGCATAGTGTCCAGCAAGACAAATAGACCAGTAGAGTAGATGTATTCCAGAAAGAGGCGGTCTCTAGAGGCACAGAAAGGAAGGCATGTGAATGCAGAGTAGATGAGCAGGTGTGGAGTGAGGGGAACTCAGGGTTGGTGAAGGAAGCAAAGGAGACAGGGGTGAGGTCTGCACCCAGCAGAGATCTGGGGAGGCTTGCTGTGTAGGACAACAACCCAGCAGAGGGAGCTCAGGCTCTTCTCTGACTGCCTGAGGCAGGTTCTCTGCCCCCCCATCCTCTGAAGCTGGTCTGAACACAGAGGACATCTGAGAAGGATGATGGAGGATCAGCACTGATGTCACACTGACACTGATTCTCCCCACAGGACAGAAGACCAAAGCTGAAACCCCAGCCAGGTGAGTGCCATCCGGGTCCTCTGCAGGAGCAGCCAAGCTCTTAACCACTGAGCCATCTCTCCAGCCCCTCAATTAACATGAGAAAGAGAGAGGGCGGAAGAGAGGGAGGGAGAGAGGGATGGAAGGGGGAGGGAGGGAGAGGGAGGGAGGGATGGAAGGGGGAGGGAGAGAGAGAGAGAGAGAGAGAGAGAGAGAGAGAGAGAGAGAGAGAACAACACACAGGACCCTTCACATCTCCCTAACCACTGACTCATCCTGTCTGCTCCCTCCTTGTCCCCTATGACATTTTGCTCCTCAGGGCACCAGATTCTCACTGACAAGGAGTGCAGAGGGCTCAGGAGTCTCCTTCCCAGAACAACAACACCTTCAGCGCTCAGACTTTCTCCTCTCTCCTTCCATTTCCTGGGCTTCCCTCTCTGTCTCTGTTTCCTCTCAGCCTTGAACATCTGTCTCGATTCAACAGCTCTCCATTCTTCCCTTTCTTCTGTCTTTCTCTATGGTCAGTGAGCCCGCTCCCCCAGAATCCTTTGTTCCAGATCGTCCACATCTCTTACCCTTTTCTCTCCACCTCCCAATCTCTCTGCCCTTCTCTCCTGACTCTTCTTCTCCCTACTGTACATGGCCTGCTCTGACCCTTCCTTTTCCAGCCCTCTGTTCTGAGAAAGGATCACATTAAGCCCGGGCTGGCCTGGAACTAACGCTATAGCCAAGGAAGACCTTGAACTCCTGAACCTTTTGCCTCCACCTGCCAACTGTTAGAATGACAGGCATCATACCACACCCAGTTTATGAGGTGCTGGGATGGAACCCAGGGCCTTGTGCATATAACTCAAGCATCTGCTAGCAACACTGCATCCCAGCTTCCTCCTCTCCCTGTGGCTTCCTTGGCCACATGCTCTTCCTCCAGTCTTGTTGACGCACTTCAGGCTGTTTGGGGTTTGCTTTGTTTTGTGCAGACAGAGTCTTGCACTGGTCTGGAACTCATTATTAGACCAGGTTGGTTGGCCAGTGAACACCCGGAGTCCCCTGTCTCTACCTGCTGAGTACTGACATCACAAGCATTCACCACCATGCCCAGTTGGGTATGTTTTCTAACATGTTCCTCTGTGTGTACATGTGCAGGTGCACATCCACATGTGTGGATGCCAGAGATCAATGGAGAGTCTGTCAGTTCCTCTCTGTTCTCTTTGTGTTCCCGCATGTACAGTGTGTGCGTGTGTGTGTGTGTGTGTGTGTGTGTGTGTGTTCACTTGTGAATGTGTGTGGAGGTAGAGGTCTATGTAGTGACTCCACTCAGTTTTCCCACCTCAAGTCAATTTTTATTTTGAGTCAGGGTCTCTCCCTAACCTGAAGCTCAACAGTTGGGCTAGACTGCCCAGACAATGAGCTTCAGGGATCCTCCTCTCTCCATCCACTCTCCAGACATATCCTGTCCAGCATTTCCACACGAGTCCTTGGGGATCTAAATGTGTGTCTTCAGGTTTGTGAAGCTGGCACTTTGCCAGCTGAACCATCTCTCCATGCCTCCACTTTATCTTTTGAGACAGGGTCTTTCACTGAATCGAGAGCTCATCTGTTAGTCCTGGCCAGTGAACCCCAGGGATTTATCTGCCTGTCTCTGCTTCTCCAGGATCCAGCTTTCTGTGGTGCTGGGTCTGCAATTTGACTTCATGCTTATGTGACACTTTCTTTACTGACTGAGCCATCTCTGCAGCCCAGGACCTCATGTCTTAACCCTTTCCTGTCCAGATTCTAATATGTTGTCCATTTGTTCCTTGCAGGGACCTCATTGAAAACACTGAGGATGTTGAACCTGAAGGTAAATTCTGCCAGCTTCCAGTTTCCCCACCTGGCTCTGCCTCTTCTCCCAAGACCCCACACTTACATAAGCACCCCTCAGTATTTACACCTTTCCCTCCTTCACCCTGTTCCTCCATGTAACCGAGGTGCTCACCTCACTGTTGGAACTCCCAGCCTCCTGTCTCCAGGTTGCCAAACCCCACATTCAACATCTGCTCAGGATCACTGAGAGGCAGTCAGCAGTAGAAGGACCAGAGCACACTACTCCTCCAAGAGGCCCGCCAGGAATTCCTCTGAGCCATCCCTCTGCTGGGACTCCCCTCTCTCCTCTGCCTCTCCAATGGCTTCCAGCAGTTGCTCCAAGTCCAAGTCACTGGAACTGTCATCTTCAGGGGAGAAACTTGCTGTCTCCTGTGTCAGAGGCTCCTGAGGTCCATGACCTTCCTTTCCCAACGGGCAAGCCCCGTGTGGAGCTGGTGGTGAGGGACACTTTGATACAGTTTTAATTTCCTTCACCTAGGGTATGTTGGTAGCTGAGACCTTGCTGTCAAGAGCCTTAATTTTTTCTGGTTTTTCCAACAGTGTTTCTCTGTGTAGTCTTGGTGCATGTCCTGGAACTCACTCTGTAGACCAGGCTGGCCTCAATCTCAGAGATCCACCTGCCTCTGCCTGCCAAGGGCTGGGATTCAAGGGGTGTGCCACCACAACCCGGCCTCATAATTTAATATTTTTCTTGCCTAAAGAGAATAAAGGACAAAGTTGAGAGTTCCTTCTAGTCAACCTATCCTGATGTTTTACAAGCCAAATATCTGGATTCTTATGTTTAAAGCTTCTGAAAGGATAGTCTTCATCAGAATTGGGAACATGGACTTTCAGGTCACACCTGGACTCCAGCCTTGTGTCAGCTGTGTATTTAACATGGGTCTTGAACAAACCTAAACACTTCTGAGCCTTACTTAGTACATTTTTATCTGCACTGTCAAGGGCCTGGAAAGACGGCTAAGCAGTTAACAGAACATGCTGCTCTTGTAGAAGACTGTATTTCAATTCCCAATGCTCACATGTTGTCTCACAACCAACTGTAACTCCAGTTCCAGAGGATATGACACTCTCTTCTGGCCTCTGAGAGCACCAGGTATGCATGTGGTGCACAGATACATATGCAAGCAAAACACCCCCACCCATACAAATTATATATATATATATAAAATGCCAAAAATCTAAGGCCCATTCCATGAGATGGAACCCAGACCTGGCACTGTTAAAGGGTCCAAGAACCTGTGTGTGACAATCTTAGGCCATAAGGAAAATCCACCCCATTCTCTACTTAATGGACATGGAATTAAAGTGACTCTAATAACTCTACTGCTGTCCCCACAGATCACTGTGTCTCTCAACCTTGTCAGAGATGCTTCTCCCTGCAGCAGGTGACAATAACAGAGTCGCTCAACTGGCCACATCCTGAGAATAAGGGACTGAGGCATGCTCAGTCCTCATAGGGACATATCACAACCGTTTAATCAAGGCTCAAGGATCTTTCAGAAAAGAGGGGGGTCAGGGCTGTGTAAGAGACAGGGGCGGTGGAAACAGCATTTTCTGAAGACAATGGGTCAGTCGCACATATGAACTCACAGAGATTGTGACAGCAGGCACAAGATCTACAAAAGCTTAAACAGATCAAATTCAGTGTGAAAAGGGCATGATGCCTCACCGCAGGCTGAGACGCTACTGACATTGTTTACTAAAGGTATAATTCTATTTTGTGTGGACGGCTGTTTTCCTGCATGTATATGAATTACATATAAGAAGTGCCCAGGATTCCCAAAGGGCTCAGCCCTCCAACAGGAAAGAGGAGCATCTGAGAGCTGGAGAGCAGCAGCCTGAGAAGCAGCAGAAGAATGATGGGATTCCATCCCTGAGGCTGATCTCCAGGGTGGCAGCAGCCTGCACTAACAGGGAAAGCTAGAGAGATGGTTTCCAGGGAGACAAAAGGGAGGTTTGGTGAGTGGAGGGTAGGGCAGGCAGGGAGGAGACATGGGTTCAAGGCAAGGGAAGGAAGCAGAGGGAGAAGGACATGGACTGGGAGCAAAGGACCAGGAGAGCTGAATGTAGTGGGTAGCCATCTCAGCATTGGCCTGGAAGTTCCAACCCCCATTGAGGCTTAGATAATGGTCAGGCCCACAAGGCAGGGCTGAGGGAGGAAGCTGAAGACCAAGGATGGAAAGGAGAGTGCTCTCTTGGTTCCTGGACCCTGGATGCTGGAGGTAGACTGAGCACAGTTCTCCAGAGAACACAGCCGGACTGCGCCTACCTTTGCCAGACCCTGCAACCTATCCCTTCATTTGTAAGTTACTCCACAAAATAAACCTCCCTTTTAACTACGTGGAGTGGCCTTAATAATTTCACCAACAGCTGAACTCAGCAGCAGCCATGGTTACAGTGATCTTGTTAGCTAGAATGGTGTCTCCTCTGAGCATCCCTGAGGTGTTCACACAAGCAGGCTGCCAGGATGATGGTCTGGCCTGTCATTTATGGGAGTGCCCGTTCATCATCTCCTCCCTCCAGGCAGCTGGACACAGGGAAGGAGTCTCAAAGCTGTTACTCCAGTGGTCATGTGACTTGCCATGCCAGTCTTCATTGTTCAAAAGTGAGAAACAGCAAAAGAACCCACAACCAAGACTTCACAGAACCAACTTTCTCAACAACTTTTGGGTCAAATTCCCTCAGGATGAAGGGATATTACTGTTGGAATGGGGAACAGATATGGGTTCTATTCTGGCTACCAGTGTTTGGGGTTTGTGTTCCCTGGCCTGAGCAGTCAGTTAAAAGAAGGACTAGAGGAAGTCTGACTGGTGGCAAATGTGTGTAATCGAATGATTGACAGTAGAGATAGCAAGATCATGAACTGGAGGCTGTCATTGTTACCGATTGAGTTTGAGGTCAGCCTGGGCTACATGAGACTCTGTTTCAAAACCAAACAACCAGCAAACCTCACTAAAACTCCAAACAGAGTGGTCATGGAGACAGGTCTTCCATTAGCTCACTTTGGTTGAAGACAGAGAATATTAACATGTCACTGGTTTCCTCTGTAGGTTCACTTAAACAAATTGTGTCACAATTAATATTTTTTTAAATAATACACATAATGTTGAAGAGAAGATTGGGAGTTTCTCCATTTCTGTGACCTTAAACTCAGTGTTTTATGAGTTTCTGTGTCTGGCCTTGGCTGTCTACAGAAGCTGGGAGACTTCATCCAAAGGAGCTGGAGACTGTGCTTGTCACAGAGCCCCAATCAATGGGTCTTTAGGACACTTTAGAGTCTCTTCTAGGGGTTTACCCTGGGCAGGGGTGCACAGAGTTCCCATGCTTCAGTTGGGCAGCATGTGAGGGAGATGAAGATGATGATGTCATCCTAGGGAAGAAAGAAGAGGTCAGATGGGGGCGGGGCAACTGTGCTAATGTAAAGTCTCAGGCGCAGCCTGAGTGTCCTGTCTACACCACCAGCCGCCATCCTTCTGCCCTCTCTAGCATCTCCTCCACTCTCCTCAGGACCCAGTCTGGATAGGTAATTTGGTTTGTATGTTGTCACTGGGGTGAACAAATCATAAGTGAGAGGGTAGGTAGTGTGACAGGAGGGGAGTACAGATGGACAGTTTTCATCAATGGTGAGATCTATAGGGTCAGGACCCACAGGAACTGCACTGTGGGTAATCTGAGGAGATTTTCTGGAATTGGATGATTCGGAGAGAAATAAAGAGTGTTGAGACTGTTGGGTATAATGTCAGAGTCTGAATGCTGGGGACACTATCAGGAACTAGAGTCTGAAGAGTCACATAGCCATGCCTGGAAGACCATGTTTACTCAGGATGAGGGCTGGATAAACTTGTGGTGGCAGATCAGCTGTGAAAGGTGCCTTGCATGACTTTGTGTGTGTGTGTGTGTGTGTGTGTGTGTGTGTGTGTGTGTGTGTGTGTGCAGGTGCATATGCATGCAAGTAAGTGTGTGCTCCTGCTTGTGTAGGCCAGAGGACAAGCTCGGGTAATACTCCTACTCAGGACACCATGCACCTTGGACTATGAGTTTGGTTAGTTGGTCCTTGTTTTTGTTTGTTTGTTTGGGGGGACAAGTTTTCACTCTGTACCACTGGCTGGCCTTGAACTCAGTGTATAGACCAGTGTACATTCAAGCTAACAACACTCACACATCTGCACAGCTCTGTCTCCCAAATGCTACAATTAAAGGTATGCACCCCCGTGCCCACTTTAAGGTTTAATTTTTTCCATTATATTTACTTATTTATTCTATGGATGCCAGGTACGCATGAGCTACAGCCTAAGCAGCAGCCAGGTACTAAGACTGCCAGTATGACACTCCCAATGGTCACATGCATATGTACATGTATGTACACACACCAAAGCTCCAGGCTGCTCTTCTACAGAAAATGTCCCTCCCCCATGAAAGTATCATAGCTGCCGGGGCCCAGTCACTGCTATTATGGGAAATATGGTTGGCATTGCAGGAGACTTATTACAGCATTCTGGACATTAATCACATCCCCCCTGCAGCATCCCTATGGTGATTCAACTGAGTCCAGGCCTTCAAAGTCTGACAGCGCTCATGACTTGGGATTAAGGGGCCAGCAGGTGGCAGCAGTGAGGCTGAGTACAAACTGGAGTAGCTTTGGAGTCATTGTCCAGGGTAAGAAAATCACCCTTGAAGCCCAGGGTAGTTACAGACTCCTCAGCAGGGAGCAGGCCAGGGCGAGAAAGTGCACTGGGCCTTGGTTCTGCTGGGTGCTGTGAAGAGTCCCTGAAGGACAAGAAGAGGACAAAGAGCAGATGGTGGTGGGGACATCGAGCTAGGACTGGGGACGGAATGTGTTTCCTCATCACCTCCATCTTCACTGTCTGAAGTGAGCAGAAACTGACTGACCACTTCTGTTCCTGAGATTTCTAGAGAGACAGACAGACAGACAACCAGTATGGTGGGAGACACAATGAGAAAAGACGAAGAGAGGAAGCACAGGAGTAGAGGAAACCTGGAGGTGAGGAAACAGTGATTACAGGCCACATGGAAATGGACAAAACTGGATAAGACAGGGGTCAAGGTGGAAGAGAGGAGAGCCCGGCATGGTGAGGTCAATAGCATATTTCTTGCCAAAAAGAAGGGCTAGGCTCAAGGGGCCATCTTGTCAGTGACCACAGGACAGATCTTCTCTGCAGCATGAGAAAGAAGCCAGAATGAAGGAAGTTGCTGGTCACAAGGAGGTGGAGAAGGGCAGGTCCTCCCCGTGTCAGTCCTCCATCTGAGAAGACTTGAGGGTTGTGTGCCCCTTACCCTGATTCTTCCTGACTCCTGATCACCCCAGGGTCCCTCACAGATCCTCCTCTCCTGCCTGGTAGCTCTTCTGGTCTCACTTCCTGGAGGGAATCAGGCCATGGCTTGGATCCTGCTTCTGCTGCTGTCAGCTGCATGCCTGCAAGCTGGTGAGTTTGGGGACCTTGTTAGCAGGGACTCTGCCTTAACCACATGAGGGCCCAGTGAGGCTGGGAAGGGCAGGCTGTCCTGTGGAGAGGTCACTGCTGGAGGAGCCAGCTTGTCTTTTCCTTTCATCCCCAAGAGAGAGCTCATCCCTCAGAGTAGTGCACCCCAACCCTACTCTGACTTTTCTGTCCCACCAGCCTTTTGTCCCACATTGGCCTGTGGGTGAAGGGTCAGAAATTATGGTTTGTCCTTTCATTCCCTGCAGTGGCTTCAGATTCTCTGTATTGTTCCCAGGTTACTCAGCAGGATCCAACAGAGAAAGACCCTTGTGGTCAACCAACCAGCACGCCTCGCTGGTGTCCAGGGCGGCTCCATCGAGATCCCCTTCTCCTTCTACTTCCCCTGGGAGTTGGCAGAGGATCCAAAGATGAAGATTCTCTGGAGATGGAAGATCTTCCATGGGGAATTTATCTACATCTCCTCCTCGAGATTCATACATAAGCATTTCAAGAACCGGCTCATCCTGAACTGGACACAGCCTCAGACATCTGGAGTCCTCAGAATCCTGAACTTGAAGAAGGAGGACCAGACCGTGTACTTCTGCGGAGTTCATCTGAACACAAAAGAAGGCATTGAGTTCTGGCAGTCCACTGAAGGGACTCAACTGACCATCACACCTGGTGAGACACCCTGGCTCTGGCTTTGAAGACTCTGGCTTCTTTGTCCCCTAAATGTCACCTCATGCTCCACAACTCTGAGATTTCTTTCACACTCCTTACCCTCGGCTCTGCCCAGGCCTCTGCCAAGAGATTGTTCCCTGGTTGTTGTGACAAGCCTTTGCTGCTCCTCTGAGCTTGTCTGTCATTCTCTGCTCAGAGGAAACTCCACCCCACACTAGGCTTCATCACAGGCCTTCCACCCTAGTTCCCCCTTTTTGTTCCAAATCTAATACTGTGGTTCTTCCCACATCAACCATTCCCCATGACTTCGAGGTGGATTCATTCTCCAGGATATAGCTGACTCACTTGGTCCTACAGCAGGGATCCAATTAGCCCATCTATGAAGCATCTCTACACAGTCTCAACCTAAGCCAAATACAAACAGTAGGTGCCCAATGGATGCTCTTCGTGTCCTACAATCCAATTGTAAACTGCCAGCTGTCACCACA
Organism: Onychomys torridus; assembly: GCF_903995425.1. Lineage (NCBI taxonomy): Eukaryota > Metazoa > Chordata > Mammalia > Rodentia > Cricetidae > Onychomys > Onychomys torridus. The sequence goes on along the minus strand of NW_023413580.1, from coordinate 14,094 downwards.
GCCGCCATTACCCCTACTAGCTCCCCAGCACACATCCCTCACCTCTCCACCCACTCCCTTGTCTCCTCTCAGCTTCCAAACTCTCTTCTCTCCTCTCTTTCCCTCAGCTTTCCCATACAAGCCACCAGGATTTTCAATACAGTGTCTCCAATTTCTTTTTTTTTCTCAGAGCTGAGGCCTGAACCCAGGGCCTTGTACTTGTTAGGCAAGCGCTCTACCATTGAGCTAAATCCCCAACCCCCAGTGTCTCCAGTTTCATGATGTGGCTCTCTGTCTCCATTCAGAACAGCGACTCTGAAGCAGAAGTAACTGCAGGCCCATGCACTGGTATCATCGAGACCCATCCTGGTCAGTGTGTGGTTCCATGTCTCTGAGTGTCCAAGGGCAGCATGGATGGATACAGAAGTGAGTCCATGTGCTGCTGGGAGTGCGGACATGACTGTTTGAGCCTGGCTCAGGTCAAGGGATCTAAGGACCATGGGAACTGTAGGGACTGTGAGGAAGGCAGAGACAGCAGATGGGACAGAGGCAGGCTGCACAGACTCCTGCAGGAAGGCATGGAGAAGGCAGTCAATGCAGGAACCTAAGGAAATGGGAAGTCGCCTCCGCACATATCACTCAAGGAGAATGATTCCACTTCCTCTGGTACACTCTTGTCTTCCATGGAACTGATGGAACCCTGTCATGGGGAATGGGAAGGATGACACTCCTACAGAACCAGCCGAGTCCAGACAACCTCCCCGGCAGCCCCCGTCTCACCCCTTCACCTCAGTAACAGGCCAGTTGTGGTCACATTAAGAGATGTTCCAGGCAATATGTTATAAGGGATATGTTGCTGGTCTGACCTTTCACTGCTCACTTCATCCAAAGAAGGTTCGAGAGCCACAGCTAGAAAGAGTCACTCAGGTGATTTGTGAGAACAGCCTCCTGGGAGCCCAGCAGCAGGTCTATGGCCTTTGAGGGGATTTCAGAGGCTGCACCGAGCAGGCCGGCTGAAGTCTGTGTGGAGTGGAGGACTACAAGTACTTGATGGGATGAAGTCCAGGCAACCTGCCATGTGGCAGTCATGTGACATGTGCCAGGACTTCTCTGATCCTTGGCATCTGAGGTGTGTGAAGTTTGGTGGGAGGTAGAAAGTCTCCTTCAGAACCTGGAGTAGCTTTGGAGTCACTGTGTAGGGGAGGAAGACGGTCACCCAGGAAGCCCAGGGTAGTTGCAGACTCGGCAGCAGCTAGAAGGCCAGGGCGAGAGTGTCCACTGGGCCTTGGTTCTGCCGGGTGCTGTGAAGAGTCCTTGAAGGACAAGAAGAGGACAAAGAGCAGATGGTGGTGGGGACACCGAGCTAGGGCTGGGGACGGAATGTGTTTCCTCATCACCTCCATCCTAGCTGTGTCTGAAGTGAGCAGAAACTGACCACTTCTGTTCCTGAGGTTATTAGAGAGAGGGGGGAGACAGGGAAGAAAGGAGGAGGGAGAGATAGAGAGACAACCAGCATTAAGGAGACATAATGAGAAACAGATGAGGAGGGGGAGGGCAGGAGTGGAGGAAATCTGGAGGTGAGGAAACAGTGTTTACATAGGAAATGGGCAAGACTGGATAAGACAGAAGATTAAGATGTAAGAGATGAGAACCCAGGATGCAGAGGTCAATTCCACATCCTTCAGCTAAAAATGGGGTCTGGGCTTAAGGGCACGGCCATCCTCTCAGTGACCACAGAGCAGATCTTCCGTACCATGGGAAAGAACAAAACAGAATCATGAAGGAAGCTGCTGGTCACAAGGAGGTGGAGATGGGGAGGTCCTGCCCTAATCGGTCCTCACATGAGAAGTCTCAGGGATTGTGTTCCACTTTACCCTGATTCTTCCTGAGTCCTGAGCACCTCAGGGTCCCTCACAGGGCTCCTCTCCTGCCTGATAGCTCCACTGGTCTCACTTCCTGGAGGGAACCAGGCCATGGCTTGGATCCTGCTTCTGCTGCTGTCAGCTGCATGCCTGCAAGCTGGTGAGTTTGGGGACCTTGTTCGTAGGGACTCTGCCTTAACCAAGGAGGGGCCAGTGGGGCTGGGAAGAGCAGGCTGTCCTATGGACAGGTCACTGCTGGAGGAGCCAGCCAGTCCTCTGTGCCCCAAGAGAGAGCTCATCCTCAGAGTCCAACCCAACCCTTCTTTGTCTGTGCTCTACTGCATGGGACAGTGTGACATAGGGACAGTCCTGCCCAAAAACTGCACTACCGCCCTGCCCACCCCACCCTCTTTGACACAAATCCATGTGGCTCTGGCCTCTCCAGGATGGAGCAGCCTTCACCTGGTCCTGTGTCATGGTTTCCCTTAGATCTAGACTTTACACCATATCTCGTGCCTTCCACAGTAGGTGCCTTCTGGTCCCGTGTACCCCTTCTCCTCTGGGTCCCCCCACTTTACCAGTCTCTAGACACATCCCTCACCTCTCTCCAACCCAGTTTCTTTTCTGCTTCCTCATTTCCCTCTTCCCCTTTTCCCTCCCCATCCCCCATCTTCCCCACACAGACCTCATGTTCTCACCATGATCAGGTTCTCTGGTCACTTCTCTTCCTCCATGGCAGCTGAACTGCAGCTTCCACAGAGTGTACACAGGCCCGGCCTATGTGTGGACACTTCCCCGGTCACCTGTCACCACTGCTGGGCACTCTTGTGGTCATTATACAGAGAGACATGGAGACCAGCAGAATTCAATCCCTGCCAAGTTCATGCTGGTGAGGAACAGGCCCCTAATAGGACCTCTTACATCCAAACATCTGTCAACCAGTAGACACATGGCCTCTGTGGAATTCACACTATTGCTTGCCTGCTTTCTATCTTGATTTTGTGGAATGTGTATATACTGTGTAAGCAAGCATGTGCGCGTGTACATGCGTGCGTGCGTGCGTGTGTGTGTGTGTGTGTGTGTGTGTGTGTGTGTGCTGCATGGGTTCACATGTGTGTCAGTGGGGGGAGTATTTCATTTTTGTGCTTGGGAAGGTCAGAGGTGGATGGACATTGGGGTTCCTCCTCTGGTTAGACCCACCTTATTCCCATGAGGCAGGGTCTCTCACTGAACCTGGAGGTCATAGTTTGGGGCTAGGCTCTGAAACCCCATTGATCCTCTTGTCCTATCTCCAACGGTGTTGTGGTTACAGGTGCTCATGTGATCTCTCTTGCAAATAAGGTGTATGATATCTGAAGAAGGAACACCCAAGGTTAACATCTGACACACACACAGACACACACACACGCACACGTTCATGTACCATTGTGTGTGTGCAAAATTTTAATAAAAAATACATTTTTAGAAAATAAATATTAAATTAATAGTCAAATAATCATCATAATTAATTACATTGACAATTCTCAGCCCTGCCAGTGATAAATGGATTTGTCCCTTCCAGGTTAGACCTGCCTGCTTCCCCCCCCCCCCCACCCTCCCGAAAACCACGACTCATCTTAACCCTGTGCTGGTTCAGGATAAATTCCACAGCCAGAAATGGCCAGGCACCTTACCTCTGCATTTCCTGTGTCTCCTACATGTTTCCTAAATGACTTCTGTTCTTCCAGCCTCCTCCCTCTTCCTCCTTTCCTAATTTTCTAACCTTTCTGATAATCTATCAGGTGATCGTAGAACAATCAATTTAAAACAGCCATGCCTTTCTCTCTTCAGGCAAACACACCGTGTCTTTTTTTCTTGTCCCCAGGACCACGTGCACACTAGACAAGGGCTCTGTCATTGACTTACACCTCACTCCACTATGAATTCTTCCATCAGTATTTTTCATCAGGATTTTAAAAATTAATTCATTAACTAAATATCCCTGTCCATTGTTTTTAAAATATTAAAACTAACAATAATAAAATTTTTCTTTTTTTTTCCATTTCATTAAGACAGAGACTCATGTGTCCTTCCATAATTTCATTTTTGTAACCAAATTTAATAGTAATGTTCTTTGCACGTTTTCTCTTTTATCTCTAAGCAAAAAGGTCCCTAGTGATAGATTTCTCTCTGTCTGTCTGTCTGTCTGTCTGTCTCTCTCTCTCTCTCTCTTTTTCTTCTTCTTCTTCTTCTTCTTCTTCTTCTTCTTCTTCTTCTTCTTCTTCTTCTTCTTCTTCTTCTTCTCTCTAGCTCTCCGTCTCTCTGTCTCTCTGTCTCTCTTCCTATGTTTCCTTTGATGGGTCTTTGGGTCTTTCTCTGGCCTGAACTCACAAACTGGGCTAGGACAGCTGGCAGTGATCCCCAGGGATCTGTCTATTTTCCCTTTGATGTGCTGGCATTACAAGTGCATGGCAACACACACAGGCTCCTGGGGATGCTGGGAAGAGGAAGGGTTGAGTCAGGAGTCCTCAGGCAGATGCAGAGGAAACAAGATGAGACTGCCCTACTGAGAAAAGCTATCAAGTTAAACATAGATAAGAAAGAATTATGGGATAATTTAAGTGTAAGAACCAGTTAGTAATAAGCCGGAGCTAGTAGCAGATCATTTATATATAATTTTATTAATATATTAATATGTACATATAACATATATTATTTATATAAGTCTCTAGATGGTAATTTGGGAAGCAGGTACCAGGTATTTGGAAGTTGCTGAAGGGACAGAAACTTCCACTTACACCAAAGCCCCAGGCTGCTCTTCCACAGAAAGTGCCCGACCCCTGTGATAGAATCATGGCTGCAGAGTACAATCACTGCTGTTGGGGGAAATGGAGTTTCATTGGAGGAGACAGATTGCAGCATCCTGGACAGAAATCATCCCACAGCAGGTCCCTATGGGGGTTCAACAGAGGACTTGAAACTAGAGCAGAGCCCATGACTTGGGATTCAGGGCAGCAGGTGTCCTAGGTCAAGTTTTTATTGCTGTGAAAAACTCCATGACCACAGAACTTAGGGAGGAAAATTTTATTTGGCTTACACTTCCCAATCATGTTCAAGGCTGACTTCCTTCATCTCCTCCCAGCCCCCAAGACCACTTCTGCAAGCCCCACCACTGCAACTTCTGCACTCACCAGAACTGCCCTCACAGTCACAGAAGGGAAGAAGAGCGGACAGAAAGAGAGCCTGGGTCCGGGAACCACAGTTGGGTTGGCAGTGGCTGCTGCTGTACTCCTGGCTGGGGTTTTGGGAGTGATGGTGTTCCTCAGGTGGAGGAGAAGGAGAGGTAAGTGGTCCACACTGCACCCCATCACACTTCCTGAGTGTTTCTACAGAACAGTCTACACCAGAGTCCTGGAAGGGGATTGATGACAGGGCAGATGCCAGGGCTCAGGGATGGCTGAGTCAGGAAAGTGCTTGTGTCCTGGATGTTGTCCTCCAACACACCCACACCATGGTATGTGTACACTCACTCACACACACACACACACACACACACACACACACACACAGTTGAATAAATGAATCTAACACAATTAAAAAATGAAAACAATGACAGTCGATGGAGATCCACACATCTGTAAGTGTGCACAGTTGAAGGTGATCCACACATCTGTAAGTGTGCCTGGGAGGTGGAGGCAGGAGGATCTGGAGGTCAAGGCTAGCCTGGCTTATATGAGAATTTTATCTCAACGCTCCTCCATCCACGTAATAGCAAGGAAAGGTCTGCGAGTGGTGTAGAGGACTCTCTCTGGCCTCCAACAAAGGGAAACCATCTCAGGAACTCTTGAGCAGTGTGGTGCTGGAGCAGGCGGCAGGAGATGATCAGAGGGAACCTGGTAAATCAGGTCCCCAAGCCTCTGATACCAGAGGACAAATGGAGTGGCCACCTCAGCACCCTGCTATGGTGACATCAGTGTGTGTGAAAGGTCTCAGATGGTGATTCAAGTGGGTCACTGAGACAGATTACGGGGAGGAAGGAGTTTACTAAGAGTTATCGATGCCATGGACGGACAGAAAGGTAGATATCAGCATGGCAGGGCGCTTTAAGGAGATTTCAAGTTCCACCCACATGACAGGGGCTCCAAAGTGGAAATGGGGTTCTTTTTATATCCTTCTGAGGATAGATGTGCTTTTGCTGCACAAGCTGAACCAGGAAGGAGACAGGAAAGCGAACAGGATTGTGGACACTTATACCGTCTTTGACCAAAATCACTGCCCAGGTGAGAAACCCGGGATCTGGATGGCAGCAGGTCAGCTGGAGAGAACTCAGCGTCTGGACAGTGTCTCTGTGAGAGGTGAAGGGCATTGTTGTGGCCTGAGCAGCAGCTGGATTCTGACAGTACAGTCTTAGGGTGCAGAGAACAGACCGGAGGGGGGCCAGGCTGTGTTACTTTGCCACACTGGATCTGCACATGGGGATGAATGGCCAGAACCAGGAAACTGGAGGAAAGTCAGGAGCCATGGTTACCTTTCTAGAGCTTTATTGGGAGAGAAAGGGAGAGAGGGACAGAGGGAGGGAGGGAGGGAGAGAGAGAGAGAGAGAACCAGGAAACAGAATATGCAGAGGGAAGAAAGTGGAAAGAGAAAAAAAGGCGACACATAGAGGGCCCATCTGCTTTTAGGCTGGGCCTCCATTGCAGGCTGATGACGTAATTAAGGAAAGAATCCTTACATCCCAGACTTTCACTTATAAGAAAGCAGGTAGATGGGAATAGGGGCATCGTTCCTCTCAAAAACTGCTTCCAACTGATGTTTGGAGGTCGGTTGGCTCTTGGGGAAATGGAGAAGGGGAGTCTTCCAAGGTAGACAGGCGTTGTGGGATGCTGTCTGCTGTCCATTTGTTCTGGAGACATGTATCCCTCTTGGCTGTGGCTGGGAACCTTCTGTCTGACAAGATTCTGGTGACATAGAAAAAAGCTTAGAGAGAAAACAATCATTATTATTTTTATGTTGGTAGATCCTGCCTGTCCAGATGGATTTGAAACATGTTAAGCTTTATCAGAGACAGATTGTTTTAAAGCATCTCATAGTAATAGATGTTTACATTAAAGTCTTTTTTGTAGTGCCTAGACACTTTTGGGTCTCGGGGTGTAAATACCTTTTAGCTGTTACAGTTCCTTACTTGATGATCTGGAACTTCCGGCTCTGGGTGGTCCCTATACGATGAGGCTGAATGCAGTGATTTAAAACAGGAAACGTGGGAAGAGAAAAAGCTTGTGTGTAACATTGAGAGATTTTTTTTTTTGGAATTAGGGAATAGGCAAAGATCCTAGCCTTGTCTGTATGCACATGAGAAACACAGCAGTAACTTTGAGTTAGATAGACAGATGAGCCCTCTTATCGTCTAGCTGAAATTTTTTTTTGTCATTAAGTAACTCTGAATATGTGCAATTAAAATCGGTGAGGTAGGTAAGCTTTCCCCCTGTGACCTAGTCAACAGAAGGAGAAAAGACGAATTCCTAAAACCGCCAGGACTGAGTCAGGAGCTCTGGGTCAAGGAAGAAACAGATCGCTTCGCCCTCTGGCACTCTTGTGTCCCCCATGTCTGTAGCGCAAGGTCTGTCGGCTGGAGAACTTAGCTGATGTCCCCGATGGGTCTTTGGCACTGGTACAGTCAGCTGACTGTTTGACTTTCCTAGGGCCATCTTTTAACAGGAGGTGATAGCCTGGGCAGGCATTCACTATTCCTGTGCCTTTTTTGCATTTAGAAAGAGGGACCTCAAAGCTTTTGGGATCCAGTGAGTGCCTAGCACTTGGCAATTTTGTTTCCGTGCTTTTTGATCTCTTCCTGCACATAGCCTTAAGTGCCACAGCTACCTTTTTGTGCATGGGGGGGGGGGGTTCCAGAGCCTGCTCTCCAGATGCTAAGGTGTTTAGTCCCTGGAGGTGGAGAAAAAGAGATGGAGTTTTACTCCCTGTCCGTGAATTTTTTTCCTGAATGACGTGCTTAAGGACAGCTTTTGGAAGGTCTGCAGAGGCCAGACTGTAAACCGATTCCTTTGGAACTTGTCTGAGGACATAAGCTATTTTTCTTTGCTTGTTTTTTTTTTTTTTTTTTTTTTTTTGTGCATAGGAGCCAATCCTTACTACTGTAACCTAAATTGTAATGACTCAGCTGCTTTCAAGACCCGTCTGTGCCGTTAAATGGCAGTTTTGAGAATGAGTGGTGGAGGAAACGTGAGTTAGAAGTGGCAGAGACTGAGCTGGTCACTCCTAGCCGCTCACTCACTGGGTCCTTTAGACACTAAGATCCGCTCTTGGGGCTCCCATGGGGCAGGGAGCCAGGAGATGTTCATTGCTGAGGTGGGCAGCACATGAGGAGGGTGACAGATGATGGATGTCAATCCAAGGAAGTAAGAATAATCGGTATGGCGGGGCTACGTCCTAATTAAAAGTCTCAAGGTGCAGTCCTGAGGTCCGGGTCCTAACACCCACTGCCATTCTCATCCCTCTAGCATCTCCTCCGACTCTCCTCAGAATCCACTCTGACAGGGAATTCCTGGGTCGCAATGTTGTCACTGGGTTAAACAAATCATAGTGGATGGTAGGTGGTGGACAGGAGGGGAGGACAGATGACCAGTTTTCATCAATGATGTATCTGCGGGTCAGGCAGCAGCAGGAACTGCACATGAATAGTTGATTGGCGTTGCTGGAACTGATAATTCGAGAGAAAATAGGAGAGATGTGAGCCAGGTGGGTATAAGTGTCAGAGTCCTGAATGCGGGTGACACTAATCAGGATCTGGAGTCTGGAAAGTCACATACCATGCTGGAGAGATCAATGTTTACTAGGATGGAGGACTGGATAAATGTGTGATGGCAGAGTTAGCTGTGAGAGGGCCTTTGTATAATTGTGTGTGCTGGTGCAGGTGTGTGCAAATGAGTGTCTGCTCATGTCATGATGTAGGCCATAGACAGACCCCAGTGCAGTACTCCTACTCAGGACGACCATGCACCTTGGACTACTTGTTTGGCTTATTGGTCCTGTTTTTGCTTGGTTGTTGCTGTCTTGGGGGGACAGAGGTACTTCACTATTCCCCTGGCTGGTGCTTGGAACTCAATTAAAGACCAGTCTACATGCAAGCTACAGATGTTCTCTCTTCTCTGCTCTGCACCCAAAGGCGAGAATTAAAGGCATGCAACTCACAGCGCACTGTGAGGGGTTTTAATTTTTTTGTCCATGGTAGTTTACTTATTTATTTCTATGGGCCCGCCACTCATGTGCTTACACAGCTAGAGCAGTCAGCTCAGATACTATACTTCAGTCTGACACTCCCACGGTCCATGACTGTGTGCACACAATCACCTAGTGCTCCAGCTGCTCTTCTACAATGGCCCTCCCCTGTGTAATAGGGCTAGGGCCCCAGTCACTGCTATGTATGGGAAACGTGTGGAATTGACAGGAGACGACTACAGCATCCTGGACAGAAAATCATGCCACGCAATGAGACCCAGGGGGGATGTCACGCTGATCCAGGCCCTTGAAAAATCCAAGAGTCCAATGTCTTGGGACGCAGGTCCAGCAGGTGGCAGCATGAGGGCTGAGACAAGGGCGCGGGATCGCTGAAGAAGCCCACCAGGTTCGCACATGTGTAAAAATGATGGGGCCGAAGGCTGACATTATGGAGCTTTCACGGTTCCTTCCTGGTGACATTAGAAATCGTCGAACCTTTCTGACAGCTCCGTAGACAGTTAGGTGCAGGACCGTGCAAGACGGAGGTGAGAACTCGGTGACCAAGAGGTCCTCTCTCGAATTTGTCTCATGAGCTAAAGACAAGTTATCTGTGGATCAATTACTTACTTACGTTACATACTTAGTGGATGCACAGAAAACCTAGGTTCTTTCTCCGCAGAGCAAAGGGCATGATGGCACACACCGTCACCGCTCAGATTTCTCTGAGGGCAAATGAGGAGGAATCGTATGAATTCATGTCATCGTTGTACATAACAAGTCAAAACCCATCTTGGGCTAGTCATAGACATCCCCTTAATTGCCCCAAAAGAAAGTCAGACAATTAAAAAGCCTTTCCGTGGTCCTACTCCAGTGCATTCTAGTAACCCAACTCATCTTTTAAAGATCTGTGATTTGGAGTTGCTAAAGGTGCAAAGAAGTTATAGAATTTTCGGACCAGGTAACTGTAGTTGGAGACAATGAGAGTTTGGTCTTGAGCAGGTCAAGGGATCTGAAGGGCCAATGGGACTGTAAGGGAACTGTGAGAGGCGACATGAGAACGCAGATGCTGACAGACGGCGGCTGGCACAGACTCCTGCAGGGAGGCATGGAAGAAGCAGTCAATGCAAGCAATGATAATGAGGAAAATGGGAAAGCACCGTCAGCACACTCACTGTCAGGGAGAAATAAGCACTTCTGCTGGTAAAACTTGTTCTTCATGTCCTATTGGGTGACTGATGGACACACCACGTCATGGGAAATGGTGGGAAGACCTCGCAGAACCCACCCCGAGGTCACCACAAGCCTGCCTCAACCCCCACGCCTCCACCCCAGTCACAATCAAGTTCTGTTGTCCCAATCTCAGAGTTGTTGCAGGCCATATGTTCATGCAGTGACATGTTGCTGCCTGACTTCATCTCGGCAGCCCGTTCCTTCTCCACAGCTCTCGTCTTCTCGGCTTTGGAGGGCGGCTTATCTCTTTACTGAATCCAGTTGTACCAATTGAGATGGTAGTACCCGTCAGCTTAGTGACTCTTTCATAGAGTAACTGGTTTCACTACTGTTCCACTGCACAACCAAGAGCCATCAGTCTCCTGCGCTTTCACGCCCTCAGAAGAAAGGGCACCTGTAACCTTTTCTGGATTGGCAAAGGCCCTTCGCGATGGCGACCTATAGTCCGGCCTCAGAGGATGCCTGTGCTAAACACAACCACAACCAAAAGAATGGACAGCTGAATTTACACAATATCAACAAACGTCCAGAATTTTAACAATCCTGAATTCAAAATGATAGGAACACTAGTGAATTCAGGCCGTTTCGGTACATGAACAACTCCACCAAAGTGAGGTTAACTTGTGTGACAATCCCCTGGTTTCACAAATGATGCTGTCAGATAATGCTTAAGCCATGGGCTGAAGATATTGCTCGCCACATTTTGGAGAAACTTGGGTTGACTGGTCCAGAGCTGGCCGTCCTATTCAACTCACATTATTTGTGGAAGCCGCTTTACGGCACGTTCCTGTGTTTTAGGGTACAGTATGGGATTCCTTCTTGGGTCCTGAGGAGCGAAGATTACATTGTATAGTTATAGTGACTTGAACATTGCAGTTAAGTTACCAGCTTTCCTGTTTAGAGTAATTCACAAAAGAAACTCACTGAGAGGTTGTAATGTGTAGAAATTTTGAAAATACATTATAAGATAGCTTCTCTGTATAAGACAAGTTTGATAGAAAGTGAAATCGCGTACAGTTTTGGACTTAACAAAATAGCGAAATAGATAATGGACGATATTTTCTCGTGATTCATCTCCAAATTACAAATGGACTATAGCCTTTGTTTAGGGTTATGCTTGTTAAGTTGTATATAGTTTGGTGTACTATTGTTATTAGTATGTCTTAATAATTATCCCATTGTCTCGTTTTTTTCTATTAATTCAGAAGAATTAGGGGAAAAGTGGTGATATTTAATTGTACGGAAGTGTCATATTTATTTGTATGTTAATAAATAAGGTTTGCCTGGAGATCTAGAGATTCATTCAGTTGAGCCAGAAAGAAGTCAGTTGTAGGGCCAAGCCTAGTCTGATCACATGGAGGCAGAGTCTCTGTGTGTCAAGGACAGCCAAGTGTGGAGTGATGAATCTTTAATCCCAGGACCAACCATGAGACCAGACGTCTGTATAGACAGGCAGTCGATGAGGAAGTCACTGGGCTGCGCTTAGAGCCAATGAGGAATCAGAACAGGAAATCAAATAAAAGACAAGACCACACAGAGAAGGACTCTCTCTCTCGGCAAGATGACAAGCAAGTGTAACGCTAACGGGGTCCATTGGTCTTCTGCTCGAATCTCTAGGCTTTAACTCTGTATTATGGTTCTGGTTCTATTTAATAAACCATTTAGATTATAGCTCTCATCCAATCTGCCATATATTTCCTGGCCAAAAATGGGTATCTGGGCTTCCTGCACAGCCATTGCCTGTCAGTGGTACCAAAGAAGCTCTGCAACGTGGAAGGAGAGGAAGCCAACATGATAAAGATTGTCTGTCCAAGGCAGGTGCGGATGGATGTCCTGTTCCATCTGTCCCCCCTGAAGCTCAGGGTTTATTATTTCTCCTTTTTACCCTGACTTCCTGAAATCCTGAAGCACTCCCAGGCCCACAGATCCTCCTCTCCTCTGGTGGCTTCTGCTGGCTTCCCTTCCTAGAGGTAATTAGGCAGGCTTGAATCCTGCTTCTACTGATGTCACTGCATGCTGCAGCGGTAAGTGATGGGACCTGTTAGCAGGACATCTGCTAGCCCAAAGAGGGGCGGTGCATGCTTGGAAGAGCAGGCTGTCCGTTGGACAGGTGTCTACTAGAGGATGCAGTGGAATGCCTTGTGCCCCAAGAGACTCATCCTCAGAGCTGGTCCCATCCAACCCTTCCCTTGATTTCCATCCTTATGGGATATATAGACATGAAGACAGTTCCTGCCCGTTGTCCCCAACACTGCCTGGGTCAAGGGTCAGGCACTCTGAGTCATTCCTTTCATTCTCGCAGAGACTCAAATTCTCCTCATTGCCTAGCCCAGGAATCCTTCATGCAGGATTCCCCAAGAGAAGAAAGTCTCTTGGTGGGCAACCGAACCAGTAAACCTCCTGGGTCCAGGGCGGCTCCATCGAGATCCCTTGCTCCTTCTTTCCTTTCCCTGGGAGATCAGCGCCCAAATAGATCTCTAATCTGGCAACATCCTGGGGAATTTAGTCTTATAACGTCTCCCCTTTTGGGGTTACACACATGAGCATTTCAAAGGAACCGGCGTCGTCCTGACTGGGCACAGCTCTAGTACATCCGGTCCTCAGAGTCCTTGACGAAGAAGAAGGACCGACATAGAAGTCATCTTGGCCAGTTCAAGCTGAATCACAACAGAAGGCATTGAAGAGTTTTGCAGTCAAATTGTAGGCTACCATATCCATTACGCCAATGTGGAGCCACACTGGTCTGGCCTGGCTTGATGCCCTCTTGGCTTCCTTGTTCCCTAAAAAAAAAAAAAATAATTCACTCAGGCTCCACGAACCTGAGATTTCTTTTATACCATCCTTGCTTCTGCCCAGGCTTCTGCTAACAGGAATCTTCCCTTGTTTGTTGTGACAGCTCTTGCCTGCCTCCCGACCTTTGTCTGTCATCTTTTTTCTAAGATGGAACCCTAAGTGCCCTTAACATTCAGTCCTGTCCCCACTAGTCAGTGTCAACCCACTACTGTCCCAAACGTTAACACTGCAGAGGCCAGTCCATTCTCTAGGAGCCTCTTAATTGAGTACTTCTCCAGTGATGTACAGCGTGCACTGGTCCTGAGGCAATGGCTCCAGTGAATCCTGTATAAGGCACTCCACAACAGCTCACAACCTAAGCCAAAACAAATAGCAGGGCCCGACTGGATGTTCTGGAGTCCACCCATCCAAGTGTAAACTACTACCTTGTCATCATATTCCCTATTAACCCCTCCTAGCTCCCCGGACACATCCCTCACCTCTTTCTAGCAACTTTCTTCTGCCTCTCCCCGTTTTCACACGAACAACCTGCTCTCGTCCTTCCTTTACTCCTCACCTCACCTCCTCGCACACAAGCGCCAAGCTCGCTAGGAAATAGATGTCCCATTGCTATCGAATGTATCTGTCCTCGTCTTTCTCTGGTCTGGTGCCTCTCCTTCGCAGCAGAAGTACTGCAGTCGTTAAAATGCACCAGGGGAACACTGAGGGTCGCAGCAATCGTCACCGTGTGACTGTCCCCCCTTATGCTCTGTTCAACTTGCCCTGCCGGAGCTGGCTTCCCGTCTTAGTCCGTCAATCCACTAGTCTTGACTTCTGTTGGCTTTGTTTTAATAGTGTTAGTGGTTTAGTCTTTTCTCTAAGACAAGGGTCTCACCACTTTTAGGTGGCCCTGGTTGTTCTTGGAACTCACAGAATAGTCTACTACCAATCCTCTGCCTCCGTAGTGCCCTGGAGATTAGGGCCTGTGCCAGGCAACTTCCATACAATGGCTCTTGGCTGGATTACAACCCCTCCACAG
>NW_023413579.1:0-15968 GCF_903995425.1 Onychomys torridus | reverse complement strand
AGGACAGTCATAACCTCCTCTTTTATTTTTCTTTCTCATTCAGTAGATTTTCTACATTCCTCTGTCAATTTCCTCAGAGCTATTACTGCTGCTCAAGAGGAACCTGTGGTCATTGAGTATATAAATGCAGCGTCCAAAGCAAGAAAATCAGCATCTTGAGTGAGATTGTCATCAGGTATCAACACAACAGAAGGACACTACCTGATCACTATAATGTTAGTGGCTAACACTGAGAAACCATCTAAAGGACTCTGCAAATCTAGACAAACACACTCCAAAACGACACAACAAGAACAAAATCCTATGCATAGGAAACATTAGCAAGACATTATGACTGAAATATTCCATTTGTAATGCATTTAAATATGTTACATACGGAATCAAGTCTTTTCTAATCATTATACTTTGAACATGATTTTTGACAAGGAATTACATCTTGGCTCATGCTGTGAAGATTATCTCTAAAAAGACAATTTAATCCAAGATGAAAGTGTCAGGAATATGTTCCCTTTCTCAATGATTATTGATGGATCTATTTCACATTCAAAACAAATTGAGTGTGTATGTTTATCTAGAATGACCCAACGTTTATAAATATCACAGCAATACACTCTATATTATGGAAATATTTTATCCTTAAGTATGATAAGGAAGGGTATGGTGAAGGGGAAAGTTTATTGTAGATATGAGGGAGAGCATAGCCAGAGGCAGGTACAGGGATATCTGGAGTGTCCATAATGACCATGGCCAGACAGAGCCTTGCCTGGGACATGTGAGGAGAGGGGGAGTGAGTACAAGAGAGGGACAGAAGGTGGCCAAAAGGACAAGAGGCCAAAGCAAGAAAGAGAAAATGGACCAGTGAAGACAAATGGCTGGATTCTATAGGGAAGAGCAACTGGGTAAGGGAAGCCTGTCTGTACTTAGAAAACAAACAAGATTCTAAGGGATAATAATAAAATAAAATAGGATAAAAATAAAAGCTAACACTTTGGAATTGAACAAAACTAAAAAAGAATAGGAGAAGAGCCTGAGAAAAAAATAAAGACATAATGATCTACTTCTAGAGATACTCTGAAATTCCACAAAATCCTAACCTGTAATCCACTCTAGTATTTTGTAAAGAAACCATAATGTAATTTCCATTTGATTGTATACATATTATAGGAGAATACATTCAATTTAAATAAGTATCAGTCTTGAAAGAACACAATGAATTATTCACTCATTTGCGTGCATAGAAAATCATCCCACGACTCCAGCAAGCACTGCCTGGGAATCCACAGGCCACTCCATCCAGGAAAGCAGCTAGGCTAACTGCTAATCTTCACCTATCAATCTGCTCCTCAGAAGGTGATGTCACAGTGTCATCCCCAGCCCTTGCAGCAGACCTCCTACTTTGGCCTCTATTAAATGTCTTCACACAATACCATGGTACTAAGCATATTCTAGAAGAATACCCTGATTCCTTCCTTCATATGGATGGACCCCTCCTTTCCCATTCACCCCTGTGTGTCAGTTTCCAATACCTAGAAACAGATGTGGCCTGGATAATCCAGTGGCCATAACTATCTTGATCCCAGAAGATCTGTTTTTCATTCTCAGGACCCTCATGTCAACTCAGAAACACCCACACCTTTAGATACTCATGGTCTAATGTCCCCTGCTCATCTCCATATAGAGTAGGCACACATTTTTTTACACACATGCATGCAAGCAAACACTTATCCATATAAAATAATCATATCTATACAATTAAGAATAAAAGAAGATGGGAAACCAGAAGTAGCTAAGTGGCCAAAACTGAATATCCACTAGCATATAAGCCTTTAGTATCCCATTGCTTCATCATTCACACTAAAAATGTAGTATCCAACACCTAGAGAAAATTTGGTACACAGGGATGTCTAACAATAGCAGTTCATATTGGCCAGCATTTGTTGTACATATGTTGATCCACAAAAATACCTAGGAATTCCTATTTAAAAACATTTAAATGAGATGTAAAATTTTCTTTGAGAGATTTTTACATTTATACACATTGTTGATGGTCTTCAGTCTACTAATATACAAGTGCAGTTAGTCAGAATGTTTTAATGATTCCTCTCCCATGTTACCACTTTCTCACTGATTCCATTTTTCTCACTGAAACTCCAGGGACCTTTAAGATCTGAGATTTAGCCTGATTTGGCTTTTCTCCTTGGCTGTAAGTCTTCGGTAGGGTACAGATACTCTGATAACCACTGGATACTGCAAAATGATTCCAAATACAGGGCCTTCAGTGAGCCATGTGAAATACTCTCTTTTCTTCCTAGTTATCAAGCCCTTCCTTTCTATACTGATATTCCAATGATTTCAAACACTCAGGTAATCCACTGTGAATCAATTTTATCTCTTATGAAAGGAGAGACTTACTTTAACCTTAGCTCTAATCATTAGTTTGGAGAGAATAGAAGACAACATCTTATTTCACACACTGCACACAAATTTTCAGCCCACGACTTGTAGCAAATAGTTTTCATGCTGTCTTCAAAGTAAACACTGTACTTACTAGAGTTTTGCAACACAGAGAGAGAGAGAGAGTGACAGAGACAGAGACAGAGAGACAGAGAGACAATGAGAGACAGAGACAGAGAGAGAGAGAGAGAGAGAGAGAGAGAGAGAGAGAGAATTAGAAAAGAATATATCAAATAAGGTTGAATTATAATAGTAACAACAGTTGATTCTGGTAACTTTAATTTGGGCACCTCAGCAGATACAGTGGAGAGACCCACAACACAGTGGTTCCTCAGTGCATTAATCTGAGCACCTCAGCAGTCTCAGTGTGATACTACAACATTAGAAGTTGCCTGGAGAGCTGATATTCTTTATTCAATGGACAGATACTGCAAAGATGTTTCTGGTATCAGCAAAGCAATCTTTAGTAGGAGCAATAGGTTAAGTCAATTCATCAGCAGGAGGAATGGCCAGCAAGGCACAAGACTAACAACTTGAACCTATTACACCCTTTGCAAGCTAGGCTGCTACCAGAAGATTTCACCCACACTTTGTGCGTGTGTGTGTGGGGGGGGGGATGTCCACATAAATTAAAGCAATCAGGACAAAGTTTTTCATTCTCTACTGAGACAATTTAAATTTGTGGCAAGTTGACATTAAAACCAGTATCACAATCCACCACCACTGCTCACTGGTCAACTTAAAACCATATGCTCACCCAGGCATAAATATACATGCATCACAGCAAGGAAAAAAAAAGGAAGGAAGAAAGAAAAAAGGAATATATTTAGAAAATGATATTCAAATTCAGTTATAAAAACAATATAACCTTTAGTCCCTCAAGCCTCATATCTAGTTCACAATATAATACAGTCCATTTTCAAATGTCTTATTTCGTTATAAACTCTAATCCTTTAAAGGTCATATCTATATCTGTATATCTATATATCTATACACATATCTCTATCTCTATCTCTATCTATCTGTCTATCTATCTATCTATTTATCTATCTTTCTGTGAGGCCCAAAGACTATAAAGAAGCAATGTGTATACCTGCAACACATTATGGTAGTAGTTTCTACTGTAATTCCAGTAGTAAAAACATACGAGGCCATAGCAAATAGGCAATCCAGCAGAGAAAACACAAAACCTGGTATTCCAATGAGCAACTTCCAGAATTTGGATTGTTATATTATGAACTCAGAATTAGATTAGCTAGTAAATTCTTTTGAGGAATAATTCTTTTAGTGTCCCATAACTTATCTTTGATAATATATAGATTTACAACATTCAACCTCTATCAATATTACATTAAATTATTAATAGAAATAAGAAAACAGCACTTATCTCTCTAAAGTATGCATTATCATTTTCTTAACAAATTGAAAAACTACCATTTATGTCAAATTTAATAATTTTATATATTTTAAACCTGAAGGGTGCTCAAAATATGTCGAGTCTCAAATTCATGATGCTCCTGTCTCAGCTTCCCTAGTTGGTAGGTTTGCAAATATGCATCATCTTATTTAATGGAATGTAAATGAAATATGTAGGATGCACACAGTTGGTACTCAAGATGTCAACTTATGTCTGTACATGAAGTCATGTGATGCTTCTGACCTGTTTCAGGAAATTATCAGGAAGTCCTTTCTAGGTTTTGTGAGCAGTTTAAGGGGAAGATGTGAGTCCTTCCTCACATTCAGACAACCACTCAAATATAACTTCCTATGTGAAGCTCCATGTTTTTAGATAGCATATTCTGAATGCCATCAAGTATGAAATAAAGTCAATTAATGACTGTTTGATACTGAAGTACAACATTTATATAAATTTAAAGATGAACCTCGGTTTATCATGTTATGTGCATGTCATTTTTGCATCAACTGTTCAATAATTTTTGTTTTAAAAGTATCTAGAGACTGAAATATACAAGGTACTTGAAGTGGAATGTTTTTCATTAAGTCTTTGAGACTTTAGTATTCTAAAACATGCAGTAACCACCAAGGTTAGTTAAGTTCTGAAGTGCCTTAGAAATTTTGATCCTTGTAAGAAGGTTATATTTGGATAAGTATGTGATGATTGCTGAAACTGTTTAAATGCCGAAACGTGACCTGTCCACAGGGGCCTGCAGAGCACTAATGACTAATAGCCTTAGACCAGAGAAGGACAAGGGGCACACAGGACAGACTCTCAAAGAAACAATAGCCAAGAAGGAACATGGCGTTTCAATGACTCACCCTGGAACCTTCCTTGGTGCTTTTTCAATGGTGGTTTCCAGTGAACTCACTTACCTGCATGGCAGAGTAACTTCACATTTGCATTTTCCCATGATTTACTCTGGACAAGCAGTTTCTTCAAGCTAGACACATAACAACCCTCATCCTATCAAGAATTCTTACCCCTAGGGTGAAATTTATTTAGAGTATCATTCATTTGAAACAAAATTCTGCACAAATTTTCCACAAAGCACTTCATAATAATATTCTCTAAGTTTCTGAACCACAAGAAATCCCTCTAAGGCAGAAAGCCACAAGTTGATTGTGGAAAGTACCAGGGAAGGGCCAATGAGATGGCTAGTTGGGTGGAAGGAAAGAGCTTCCTCTTCCTAATTTGTTCATTGACCTCCATATGAACAGAGTGAGAAAATGGCATGGTATGTATTGTGTGTTCACTCTCTCTATCATATGTATGTATGTTTGTATTTCCTCCTCTCTAAATAAGTAAATGGATATATGTTATTATTTTAAATCCCCATCAGTAGGTTTCCATACACTCATCATATGAAATAATTGATTATTTATTTATTTATTTATTTATTTATTTATTTATTTATTTATTTATTTATTTTTGGAAGCTGAGGATCGAACCCAGGGCCTTGCATTTGCTAGGCAAGCAGTCTACCACTGAGATAAATCCCAAACCCCTTGATTTTTAAAATAATGAAAAAAATCGCATGCAGCTCACAACTGTTAGTAACGCCAGTTCCAGAGGATTTTACACCCTCACACAGGCATACATGAAGGCAAAACGCCAATGCACATAAAATAATGAATAAACAATTAAATTTTTGTAGGAGCTAGTGGGATCAGGAGCCCCAAAAGCATCTCACAGAACTAACTAACCTAGGCTCATAGTAACTCAGACCCTGAACCACCAACCAGGGAGCATGCATGGGACTGGCCTATGCCCTCTGCATGTACTTTACAGTTATATAACTTGGTCTTCTTGTGACACTCCTAAGAGCACCCATTCCTCCTACTGAATTGCTGCATCCAACCTTAATAGAAGAGGTCATGCCTAGTCATACCACAACTTTATATAACATGGCAGGCAGATGTCCATAGGAGGCATGCCCATTTCTGAAGAGAAAAAAGAGAAGGAGGAATGGATGTGGAGTAGGAAGAGTGGAGGTGGGGAGCAGGGACTGAGAGGAGAGGATGGAGGGGAAATTTTAGTTAGGATGTAAAAACAAAACAAATAAACTAAAACATTCATTTCGTGGTTGGGGATTTAGCTTAGTGGTAGAGCACTTGCCTAGCAAGTGCAAGGCTTGGGTTCGATCCTCTGCTCAACAAGAAAAACTCAAAAAAACAACAGAACAAAACAAACAAAAAACACAACAAAAAAACATTCATTCCCAAAAGAAAGGGGAAACCAGGTGGTGGTGGCACACATCTTTAATCCCAGCACTCGGGAGGCAGAGCCAGGCAGAATTCTGTAAGTTTGAGGCCAGCCTGGCCTATAAAGTGAGTTCCAGGAAAGGCCCAGATCTACACAGAAATTTTTATCAACTTTTAAAAACTGCTAGAAAGACCAGGCAGTGGTGGCACATGCCTGTATTCCCAGCACTCAGGAGGCAGAGGCAAGTGGACATCTGTGAGGTCTAGGCCAGCCTGGACTACAGAGCTAGTCCAGGAAAGCCTCCAAAGCTAAATAGAAACCCTGTCTCGAAAAACCAAACAAAGAAAACAAAACAACAACAAAAATACTGCTAGAAGTTGAACTGGAAAATGCACAATGTACTGGATTAGAAAAAGCAGCATATTTCACAAAAAGTCCAAAGACATCATTTTGCAGAAATATCAGTATGACAAGGTCTGAGGCACAGGTCAAGAAAGAATACTTGGCATTGATTAGATACCAGATGAATGTGAACCTCCTGGAAATGTCCATGCTTGTCCTATTGTAAAGACTACACAACAATGCAGAGAAGGCTCTGGTTATTCCTACAGATCAGAACCCTGCATGGGATTAACTTGTCATCTCCTCCTCTGTTTATGACAAAATTAATCTTCTCATGAGAAACTAATAAACACTGCAGAGAGCCTGAAATCAGCAGTAAGATGCTGTACACAAATCTGCCAAAGAGTGAACACTTATCTCTAAATGTGAGGTTCATGATGGAACATAAAGTTGCAGGATGACACTCTTCCCTTCATGATTGATGGCCCACTCCAGTTTTCTGCCTACTATGGGAATATTTATGGGGAGATCTAATCTAAGAGATGAGATACTCAGAGCATACTACAGGTCTCAGAATGGAAGAAGGGGACACAATCCCCAAAGACCAAGGAGAAAGCATATTGATTCCTGGACCTAAGTTCCTGTTGACTGAGTCAGCAACAACGCTCTGAGGAGTTCTTTCCCTGTCTGTGGCTGGGAGCTTTGCCAATTGAACAGAAACTCAAAGAGGACAGAGATCCAGGTACAGCAGACCCACTGTTGGATCCACCTGCTTCTGGAAGCCTGGGCTCCTTCCTCATCTGGGACACAATGAAGTGATGCTGCTGCTTTACTGCCAAGTCCCTTTGCCAGGTGAGCAGCCCCTTCTGCTTCAGCAGGGACTGAAGATTTTCTGCAAGTCTTTGATTTTCCTGTTCATTAGAAGATTGTGGTTGTAGCAGAGGGTTTTCTGCACCCATGTATAAACATGCATGTGTGTGCTCACGTGTGCACACACACACACACACACACACACACACACACACACACACACACACACACACACACACATGTTCGTGAATGTACACATACACACACACTACATTGTATCCATGTTTGGTTTACCAGGTAACACTAATGTAAGAAGTGATCAATTGATATAACATGGAGAAGAAATTTACCTTTCATTAATCTACTCTCTCTCTACCCATATTCCATTCAAGAGACAGGAAAACACACGATGCTCTAAACAAAGTGATGTGGTGAAGATTGTGTACTTTTACCCTATTTTAATAATATTTCATTTCATTTTTACTTGATATGTGTGGGTATTCTGCCAGCCTCTGTATCTGTATAACACATGCATGCCTGGTGACCTGGAGAAGAACTCAGTGGGCAGAAAGGATGCAGGGAAGTCATCTGTGGTCAGCCACCATTCACCCAGAACAGAGGAGGACACAAACCCTCAGGCATCCTTTCCTGCCTCTCAGGAGCCTCTTTCTCACCTTGTTACTTTGTTTTTCTCCCAAGGATTTCATTTCAGATAAATAATTCTGCCTCTACAAATACCTGAAAAACGTTTAGCCTGCATCAACTTTTTGTCTTTTGTTGTAGTTAGCTGTGTGGACATGCAGAGGGATGGGCAGCTACATCTGTTCTTTGACTGATGCAAAGTGGTAGTAACCAGATTAGGCACAGTACTTTCTCATTGAAGTCTGTCTCCATCATTCTTAAAAGATGTTCCATTGTTCTGTGAGTGAGTGAACATACACATAGAGGCTCAAACATATATTCCCATGCTCACAAAGATACACCTAAAGACAACACAGGGACACACACAACCCTTTCTTGAAACCAGAAGAGCAAGGAAGAAGATTAGAATGTTGCAGCACCTTTTCTACTACAGGGGGAGATAGTGGGTCCTCCCTGCTTTCTACAAGAATCTTAGACCCAGCCAGGCTCTCCTGTCCTGCCCTGAACTTATTTCCCCACCCAGGGAAGTTTTTATCACCAGACTCACTGATTGTGCAGATAAGTAACACCTCTGCACAACTGAGTTTGACCATAAAATCCAAGTGCTCATGGAAGATGGCTGGACAGGAAGCCTCCCAACAGATCCAAGTTGTCCCATCATAGTCATTTTTGGGTCAGTTATATACACTGTCATATCATCTCAAAACAGTGAATGTTTGACTTATTCCTTTCCAATTTGTGTCACCTTGATCCACTTTTGTTGTCTTGTTGCTCTTGCTAGAACTTCCAGTACTATGTCGGTAGATATGGAGAGAGGGAGCAGCCTTGTCTTGTTTCCGATTTTAGTAGAACCCATTTGAGTTTCTCTTCATTTAGCTTGACGTTGACTGTAGGCTTGCTGTGTGTTACCTTTATTGTGTTTAGGTATGTTCCTTGTATCCCTGATCACTCCAAGACTTTTATCTTGAAGGGGTGTTGAATTTTGTCACAGGCCTTTTCAGCAGTTAATGAGATGATCATGTGGGTTTTTTTCTTTTAGTTTATTTGTGTGTTGGATTACATTACAGACTTTCATATGTTGAAGCAGTAAAAGAAGGCTATAGAAGTGGTAGGAAAAAGGGTAGATTATCGAATCTACTCTTAAAAGAAAAATGAGAGAATATAGATGTGATAATATTGAAAGTTATATTATTGAATCTACTTTTAGAAGGGAAATAATAGTATTAAATATTTCACATTGGATTGGATTTATGTATATTGTATGTAAATTATGTATACTGATAACAATTTGGGATTGATTTTGTTAGAAAACACTGTACATATATTTCTAATCTTGTTCAACATATCATTCGTATACAGTTCATTTCTCAATGCAATGCAATTTTCTAGTCCATGAAAGTTATTGCCAACTATTTAGGATAATAAAGAAATATAGTTTAGTAGTTAGTCATTACAATAAAACCTGAAGTCATATTAAGTCAGTCCTCAAGGTCAAGCAGAAATATATTTTAGATAGACAGGTCTTCTTAAAGTACTTCAGAGACATGCAGAATATGACATTAAAGATGATAACAGATTTTTTTCTTTTTTTATGACTATGAGACATGTCTGATCCTGGCAGCATCAATCTACTTCCAAGAAGATGATGGGCGTTGAAGAAACTCTATGTAGTTTTCACTTTCTTGTGGCAAAAGTTATCCACTGGGCAAGAAAGTGGCCTTACATCAACTGTTGACTGTATGCTATCCAAAATGGACAAGCAGGACACAGAAGAAAGGACTGCTGCACCTTACAAAGACAAGATAGGAAGACCCTTCAGAAAATCCTGCTTCACAGATGAGTCTGTCAGATATGCTAGGCCTGTAGGCCAAAGATTGATGCTGCAATGTTGCAGAGAAATCTTGATTGACTGTCTAGGCAACAAGGTGTTTCTGTCATTTCTCACATTTTTTGGAAGTTGCTTAGTTATACTTGCTGTTTACTCAGCTAATATTATTTCCTTCTTGGGTCTCTGAGAGAGTTGAAGATTAGATAGTTTTAGTTTTCCCTTGTTAAAAATTCAGAAAAAAAACCCACTAAAGAGGTGTGAAGTGTGTAAGTTTGAAAGACATCAAAAGATAGTTTTCAGTTGGTAATTAGGTTGGCAAATTAGGATAGAAGATGACTTAGACACAGTCCTTTGGATTCACAAAGATAGGATAGATAATGGAAAATTTTTTCTGTTTTTTTAATGCAAATGGAGTAGACATTGTTAATGTACTTATTGCCTGTATATATTGTAAATAGTTATTGTATTTATTGCTTGTATATATTGTATATAGTTATTAAACTTATTGTAGAAGTATTTCTTATATTAGTTATAACCTTTTTTACTTTAGACAAAAAAAAGGGGGAAATGTGGTGATATTTTATTTGTGCTCTAACAAAGCTTGCCTGACAATCAGAAGGAGGAGCTAGCCATTAGTTAACCTTAGAGCTCTGGAGGTCTGTACAGACAAAAAGGATGTGACAGAGCTAGGTGGATAGAGAGAGTGATAAGTTGGGGTCAGAGAGGTACTTACTCTCTTTTGGTGGAGGATTTCATAGGGTTAAGAACTATTGGCTTCCTGCTCTGCCTCTGATTTTTCAGCTTTTGCCCCAATATCTGACTCTGGGTGATCTTATATTTTCTAATGCCTGAAAAAACTCGGGGGGTAAAAATGGTTATAATATCCTGGATGAATAAGGGAAGATCAAGAAGAATGAGGAATTAAATAGAAAGAATAGTTGTGGGAGAAGATGAATGGATGGGTGGATAAAGGTAGCTACATGGATGGATGGATAGATAGATTGATGGATAGAGATAGGTGATGAAAAAGATAGATAGATAGACAGATAGATAGGCAGGCAGACAGAAAGACAGACTCACAGACAGACAGGAATATATACAGTTTTCAGGCTATACTTCAGTGGTTACTGGGTCCACCAATGGCAGGATGGACTCAGGACATTTTTCCTTCTTCCCCATATTAGTCAGAGAAATAGGCATGGTTGAAGAAGTCAGAATTTTTCTTCTAGCATCTGTAGCCCTTTGATTCTGGACAATTCTAGGACTTCTGGTTCCCAGAAATAGCCCTCAAATATAGTTCGATTCCACTTGTGTCTCAGTGGTCCCACTTTTTCTTTATGTTGATATGTGAGGTGAGGTGGGACAAATACTAGTCATCACGGGGTGCTGGAATTTTTGGTCCCTAAATATCTTTCTAAATGAATGCTCCAGGGTTTGTGTAGAACTATAGAAAAAGGAATAAGGAATCCTGGTTGCAGTAGATGATACAGAGAAGTTGAGACAAAACAGATTGAGTTCTAGCGTGGTGATATAGATTGTTACAACAGAGAGACAAGAGTTTCTGGTCCAGAAATATGTAACAGGCTAGATACTCTGAAGATTACCTTTAAATCACTTTTTTTCTCAGAGCTGAGGACCAAGCCGGCCTTATGCTTGCTAGGCAAGCACTCTACCACTGAGCTAAATCTCTAACCCTCAATTTTTAAGGACATATTTTAGAGAAAAGTCAGAGGTAAATGGAGGATTTAAGACAACCAATGTCTGATGCCATCTCATAGGCTCTTCTAGAATGTGTTGGACTGGTCATGTTGTCTTTTGGGAATGTTACTTTTATGACGACAGCAAACTTAGTAGGGGTTTCCTAGTGTGGAGCTCCCCAGCACAAGGACACCCCACTCAATGATTAGGCTGGAATCCTCTAAGTGAAGTGGAGATGCAGCAAGTTGATGAAATGTAGACGTGCCTGCAGTTGAAGGTCAGGATGAGATGGTTCACTCCAGAATGTTAATGGAGAAACGTCAGAATAAGGAAAAGTAAATATAGGAGGAAGTCTGACAATATGTGAGGAAAGTCTTTATTTGTTAATGCTTTGATGATTGTCATTACACATAATCCTCAGAGTTTAAAAAGAGTACAATGGGGATCCTTCTCTGAGAAAACATGTCCACATTTAACATGATATTGTATATTAAGTTCAAGTCTCTGAAATCTTGTAAGAAAAAATGGAACATCATGGACCATGTTTCTGGAAAAAGAAATAGAGAAGAATTACTGAAGCAGATTTTGGTTGGAAATATGTTAAACACATATATGTACCCATACATGCATATACATACAAAATCATGGGAAACAAAATCAGTAAAACAATCCAGACAGGGGTCCAGTAGGGTCTGAATATTGATAGTCACAATTATCTTGATGCCTACACTATCCACTTAATTCTAAATTCAGTCAACAAGGACAATGCTGTTCTGATGAGGATGACCTCAGGGCTCCCTTTCTACCCTTATTCATTGGGCTGTGTTCAGCACTGGAGTGAACACACTGTTTCCATCACTAAACCTACTGCAATTCTCTATGTTAATGTGTAAGAGAAGAACTGAGGCAAACTGACAGTCATGTCCCAAATATCAGGCAGGCCGTCTTTCAAGCACCAAATGCAAATCATGATTATCTGAAATATCAAGAATATGAATATAGCCTCAGTGCAGTTTCCAGTGGTCTTTTGTCACCTTCAGCTTCTGGCTCTGCATTTTAGAAATTATGTAGACAGAAGAAATTACCTCAATAATTTTCATGTATAAAAGCAACAGTCAGATTCATGGTACAGCACTGCTTTGACTCATTTCATTATAACTCATATGGGAATATAATCAGTCAAATAAGAACATTAACATTTTCTTCAGAATTCCTCCCAAACCATAATCATATTTTATATAAAACTTGATATCTCTGAAATGCTTGTAGCATATTACAACACTTGAAATGAAATAGTATCTTCTGCTCACAACAGGACTACTGCACTCATGAACATCAAGGTCAAGCTGTCAACATTCTAGTTTAGAAGAGAAAGGGGCTCACTGGCCCAAACCCGTACCTGAGAACCTTGTGGCAGTTGATGGCTTTTGGAGGAGGAAGCGTCAGTTTACTTTAGGGTGCCCATGCCTGGTAGTTTGAGTAAAGTGGACCCGGACCCATTTGAGAAGAATGAGGGGTAATATGATCAAAATACACTGTATGCATAGATGAAATTCTCAAGAAATTTTAAAACTGTATTATTTAAAAGTTCGCAGTTCAATAGCATTAAAAATCTGATACAAACTTTTATCTTTTGAAAGAAAAATGGGAGACAGTCACTGTCACCAGAATTAAGATTTTTAACATTGGACAAGAAGATTTTTTTCTGCAGACCCAGGTGGTCAGCCTGGCTCAGTTCATTCACTTATGCTTTTAACTATCTTCTTATTACCTTCTATAGGAAGAGCGACATAATGCCTATGGTTATTATTGAGTATTTTCGCAAATGTTTACATCATGTTCAGGAAAAGGTAATGTTAAGTGGCATTTCATTTTCTTTCTTTTGGTGAAGAAATATTTCACTGTGAAGTAACCTGGAACCTGACTGAAACATGAACAATTAGGAAGCCATGTGACTCTGTTACTTAAGTTTTGTTTTTAGGGGTTTTTTTTGTTTGTTTTGTTTTGTTTTGTTTTGTTTTAAGACAAGATTTACTTGTATAACTTTAGAGCCTATCCTGGAACTCACACTGTAGACCAGGATGCTGTTGAATCAGTTTATTAATTTTAAGAAGAATTCATTATTATTTCTTTATTCCCTGTGGGCTCTGTGATTTTTTTTTTTTTTGGATACCTTCTGTCTTAGTTAAGGTTTCTATTATTGTGAAGAGACACCAAAACCACAGCAACTTTTATAAAGGAAATGCTTTAATTAGCTGTGGCTTACAGTTTCATGTGTCATCATGGCAGGACATGGAGGCATGCAGGCAGACATGGTGCTGGAGAAGGAGCTGGGAGTGGAGAAGGAGCCATGGATCCCACTGGCAACAAAAGTGCTCTGGAACACCAGGAGTGGCTTTAGCATAAGAGGCCTCAAAGCCCTCCCTGCAGTGACATACAACCTCAGACAAGGCCACACTTACTCCAACAAAGCCACACCTCCTAATAATGCCACTCCACAGGAGCTGGTGAGGGCCTGTTCCATTCAAATTACCACTCCCCCAAGGTATCCTCAGAAGGCAGAGTAAAACTGTTAGTTTGTTGGCTCTACTAGATGTTTTTGAGGAGGAGAGGAGTTTTACCTTAAAAAGGAGAGCATTATCATTAGTTGACAAATAAGCGTTTTGGAAGAAAAATAGTAAATGTGGGAGGAAAAGTACATTTTCCTTCTACCCGCATTAGTCCCTTGTTGGGGACTCCATAACAAAGCAGAGACAGAGAGGAGAAAAGCATGGAGACCTACCTAGTACAAACTTTCACCACACCAGATCCTCCCTAAGGAGGGAAAGCCCTCAACAAGTGCCAAGACCTGAGATTTTATACTAGAGTTGATGGAAAATGGAATGTTTTAGAGTGTGTGACAAAATAAAACCACTATGAGCCAAGCAGGTGAATGGAAAACACTGAGGGCTTTTGGCTCGTGTCCCCTGTGTATGCCTTCATCAGTCTTTAGCTGTGAGGCTGCTCCTTTCTTTCCTTCATGGAGGTACAAGTGTTGCTTCTGACCTGTTTAGGAAATGGTCAGGAAGCCCTTTCTAGGTTTTATGAGCAGCTTCAGGGTAAGAGCAGAGTCCTTCCTCACATTCATTCTTCTGCTCAAATTCTTCCTGTGGCTAGTCACCATGTTTTGAGACAACATATTCTGAGCAATCAAATATGAAATAAAGCCAAAGGTCTGGGTATAATTTCTGAATGAGTAGTTGCATTCATATATGTCCTGAAATGCAACATTTAGAGCAATTATGAATTTAAACATTAACATTAGTATATCCTGTTCTGTGCACATCATTTTGCATCATCTTTTCAGTAATTCTTGTTTTAAAATGATCTAGAAATTGAAATGTATATGTTAATTCATCTAATTGGACTGTTTTTCACTAAGTCTTTGAGACTTTGGGATTTAGAAGGTTAACTTCTGAAGTATCTTGGAAATTTTATTTTGATACTTTTAGTGTTTATATTTAGTTATAGTATGTGTGAACAATACTATAACTACTTAAATGCTAGAACCTGGACGGTCCACAGAGCCATGCACAGCATTAGTAACCCATAGTTTTACAACAGAAAAATGCACAAGAAACACAAGATAGATTCTCAAAGGCACAATGCCAAGAAGGAACATGCCATTTCAGTAACTCACCCTGGAACCTTGCTTGGTGATTTTTAGTATGGCCTGGTGGTTTCCATTATGAACTCACTCACCTCTAGGGCAATGTAACTTCACTTTTGCCTTTTCCTGTCTATTACTCTGGGCAAGCAGTTTCTTCCAGCTAGACAGATAACAGTCCTACCATCCAGAACCTTACCCCCAGGGTTAGCTTTAATTAAAAGCATTATCATTTGAAACAAATGTCTGCACAAATCATTCACAGTGCACTTTGATATACATTGTTCTCTAAATTTCATAGCCATAAAAACCCCTCTAAGGCAAATCCTCAAGTTGAACATGAAACGTACCAGGGAAGGGACACTGAGATGGTTACGTAGGTGAAAGGAGAGAATTTCCTCCTCCCAATTTGTTCCTTTGTCTCCACATGAGCAGAATGACAGAATAGTGTGGCATGTATTTTTTTCCACTTGTCTGTCTGTCTGTCTGTGTGTCTATCTATCGATCATCTTCCCCTTCTCCCTAAATAAACATATGGTTTTTAAAGTACCCATCAGTAGATTTCCATGTATTCATCATATGAATGTTTATTTTAAAATGACCGAATAAACAAATACTGTTTAAAATCATGGGAAAATCACCTTGGCTAGGAGATAATAGTTTTTAACCATAGCCAAAAGAGAATCTGTCCCTTAACTTTGTGGCTATGAAACTCTCAATACTCCCTCATAAACGGTGGGAATTTCTACTTTGTTTTAAAGGAGCTATCATTGAATTTTCTCGGGTCATCTGTTAGTTTGGTAGAACCATTGGCCTTATGCCAGTGGTTCATATCAGCTTTGCTGTGTGAAGAAGATAGCACTGTGGTGTGAGGCTGTGTTTTGAAT
>NW_023413578.1:68722-126000 GCF_903995425.1 Onychomys torridus | reverse complement strand
ATATCATTCACAGGATGGGCTTTCAACTCCTATGTTCATGTCCAACCGATGGGGAAGACAAAACCCCCTCTTGAAAAGAGATTAAATAACAGTCATCTGTGGTGTGGCTCTCTATGTTCAGATCACCTCTTGAGATTGAGAAGACTTTATTACTGTGCATTCTGGTAGAGGGAAGGCCTGGGGGTCTTCCACCATCTGTGAAAGGGGACTAACACCTGACAAAAAATGCCTCTGTACTGTCTGTAAATTGTGTGGAAAAATTAAGAGAAAGCATAATTCAAAGAAAATTAACGAATATGATAGATTATCATAGGATCTTATTAATATGCTAGAACTCGTATTGGAATCGTAGTACCAGTACGCGGGGGTTCAGAGTCCGGTTTGAGGTACGCAGCAACTCCAGCTATAACTGGTAAATAGAAGGGATAAGTGGGGACTATCACGAGGGCTTAAAGGCACAATGACATGAGAAACAACTGGGAAGAGATATTCAGACCTGCGGACCCCAAAAAGTTCATAAATGGGAAGGCAATAGCTTTGGCAGTTGACAGTTGGAGGAGCTAAAGGTGAAAAGCTCATGTTCTTTGAAAACTGAAGCACAAAAGCACAGAGAATAACTGGAAATGGCCCAGGGGAAAGAAGTCAAAGTCTGCATCAAGTGATTCACTTCAATCCAGCAAGATGCACCACCAAAAATCCTGCCCAAAATTGGCCACCCCACTTTAGAGACAAAGTGTTTTCAAATGGTCTGAGACTATGAGGGACAGACACTCTGAATCAATCAACAGAGTCATGCTGAGTTTCCTAGTCAATGTAATGTTCAAATATTTTTGTTACTATGGGATCAAAGAACCATTGTCTTTTTTACTCTGACTTGAAAAAATTTATAAAATTTTTCGCTAAAGCAGTAGCATATATCTAGTCCCTAGACACCATACCATGCTAGAAATGTCAATTATGTGGTGACCTAGAAGGGCTTCCTTCCAAGACATTCATCATTCCATTCTTCCCAAAGGTAGAACAAGTATCTGTTCATAGAAGAAACATGTGCAAGTGGTGGATAAGGATCCTTGACAGTAAGATGCTCTGAGTTTATTTCTGTTTGGATCCCCCATAATCATGTTCCTTGAAAAGAGAAAGTTTTGGAAAGACCAGAGAGAAAAAGAAGCTAGCACCAGAACAAGCAGCATCAGGAATGATAGCTCTGAAATAAAGGAGGAAGGGTCAATAAGCAGAGCAATTCATGGATTTTCAGGAAAAACTAAAAAGATATTATCTCTATTTTCTTAGAGGTTTCTGCCAACAAAGAATAGAACTTCAAATCCACAAGATAGTTTTCAAGAGATGGAAGAAGGTATAATCATGTCAATGTGAATCACTGGGTTTGTGGAATTCTCTGTCTGTTTCTCCAGGGGAATCAATCACAAACCCCCAGTGAGCCCTGAAGTCATCTTCACATTTCAAAAAGGCAATCATGGGCTTGTTGTAAAGTGAGAGCAAGCTTCAAAATAGTTTACTTTCTGTGATGGAAGGAAGAGACTTCTACTTCTACAAAAAAGATAGAAAAAATTCACCAAATCAATCAGACAAAGTGGGAGTAATTGAAAGGGCAAGGTTGAGGAAAAGAAGAGTTAGGGGAGCAGGGGATCCCAGATGGATCAAGTAGAACAGAGGAAGGGAGAACAAGGAATAAACAGACCAAATAAATAAATGAAGACCACATGAGAACAGGAAGAAAGCAAAGTGCTAGAGAGGTCCCCAGAAATCTACAAATGATACATCTCTGTAGCTGTTGGCAATTCGGTTGAGAGAAAGCCTGCATCTGACCTAGTCTGGTGATTCAGATGGCCAAACACCCTAAAAATGGTTGTGGCTGGAACTCTCATCCAGTTAACTTATGGAGTGGATGCAGAGATCTCTCCAGCCAGGCCCCAAGGTGTGAGCTCCTTGGTATCCAATTGTCGGAAGAGGAGGGGAACTGTTAAAGAGTTGTGAATTGTTGAGACCAAGATGGAAAAAAAGCACAGGGACAATAATCCAACGAAATGGCGAGCACATGAATTATGAAACACAAAAGCTTGTGAAAGACCCAACTGGATCAGCGCCTTCTGGATCAGTGAGACAATTTGAAATAGCTTGAACTTTTTGGGAGGCACCCAGGCAGTGGCCCGGACTGACCTTAGTGTATGTGCTGGCTGTTGGAACATAGGGACAACTTTGCTCAGTCCTGGAAGGAGGGGACTGGTTTAAATGAAATCCCCAGGGGATTCTGGCCCCTGCGAGGAGATGGGAATGGAGGGGAAAGAGACTAGGGGGGAGGTGGTGTAGTTATGAATCTTTAAGAGTTCCTTATTAATGAAACCAAACCCGAGGCCAGTTATTGGGGTGAATGCTGGAAAATCAGAGAAAGCAGAAACAAAGCCACAGCTATCTCACCTTGCTAGTTTCTCAGGGATCTGTTTCCTCAGGCTGGAAGCTTCTGAGTCCTCCTCCACAAAATAGAACTTCAGCTGAACTGTGTTGCTTCAAAAGCTTAAACTAAACTACATGCTTTTTCCTCTTATTAGTTCCGGTCTACACAACCTTATTACCTTTTTTCTTTCCTGCCCCACTCCCTGGTGATTAAAAGGCGTGGGTCACCAATGGCTTAGCTGTTTCTAAAGTGGCCTTGAACTCAGAGATCCACCTGGCTTCTGTCTCCAAATGCTGGGATTAAAGGTGTTTGTACCACCACTGCTGCCCAACTTCTGTTGGCTTACTCCTTGCCCATTTTCTAGCCACATTTCTGGCTTCTGTTCTAATGGCTGTCTGTTCTCATGACCCCAGATTGTTATTTCGGGAACACACAATATTTCAATGGGAACACAATACCCACCACATTTCCCCCTGTTTTGTCTAAATTAAAAAAAAGTTAACAACTAATTACAGAAAAATTCTACCAATAAGTATAATACAATATACACAGTCAAGATTACATTAATGATGTCCTAGTCCATAACAATTTGACCAAGATTCCAGTGAAACTCGCATAATATAATAACAATGTCCAGTCCAGTAACATTTGATAAATTCAAGGCCAAAACAATTTCCCATTACTTATGATATTTAAAACAAGTAGTTCCTTTTTAAATGTAGTCCATAAATTGCGACCTTTTTCATCTGAATCATATCATATCCATATTCTCTCCTTTTTTTCTCTTCATGAAAGTTTCAATAATCTACCTTTTTGTTATCTCTTTTTAGAGTAGATTCATATCTATCTACCATTTTATCTTTATTTCTTTATCTTTTTTCTCAAGTAGATTCAGTGATCTACTTCATATCTAATATTCCTTTTTTTCTTTTTAAGCAAAACCCTCTGAAATCAAATCTCGCATGTTCAGCTCTTTTCCTGAAACATTAACAATTAACAACTTTGTAACCAATCATCATAAAACCATGACAATAATCCAAAACTCAATTAAACGACCAAAACTCCCAATCCCACCTTTGGGGGATGTGGGGTGTCCCGTCAATCTTAAAAATTACTTTTCCATCTTTAGGGGATCCTGAAAAGAAAATTTTTGGGTTAATTGTCCAAGTCCTGTATCATTTTGTTTCCGCCACTGCCATAGTGAGAAAGTGCAAGGAGCTTGTTTCAAAGTCCCTTGTTCAAGTAGTCTGTCAGGCTGGGATCATCTCAGCCAGTCCATTCCTGCTGTCTCAGACACTTGGGTTTGGCAGACATTTAAAGGTTGTATTTCAAGCTAGTTCTGTGTTCCTTTTGATTGATTCCTCCCAAACTAGAGGACAATCATGTTATCTTCTTTAGTGGGGCTATGTATCAGTAAAACATTTGCTACACATTATTAAATAGCTTGTTTATTCCAAGTTAAAAGATCCCAAAATCGTCACAGCTAATGTCCAAAGAACAGATTCATAATGTTCCAGTAGCTACAACTGTTTAAAGACACAACTTGCAAAAACCACATGTTATATTCTATTGGGAATTCTAAACAGTTCTACAGTTAAAAAAAAAAAAAAAAAAAAAAAAAAACTAAAATTGTCCAGTAAGTTTTATTGTTGTTTGCTCATGTTATTATCTTAGTAAGTTCATGGAAATGCTTGTTTGGCATAGAAACAGGCAGATTGTGGTTTCAAGATTCACTCATGAATGGGCTGCTAAAGAAGATCTGGAACATACCCAAGGCCATGGCAGCTTGTAAGTTTAACTAGCAAAAGAAGGAATCTATTCCATGGTCCACAAACCAACCTCTTGGGAGATAACATCATAGTTAGTGAAAATCCGACAAAGTATCTTGATAGGAGGTGCTGTGGTGTTCTAATTGCACAGAATGGCATGTCAAATGGAATCACTAATTCCATTGAGCACGTGAATAGAAAACCATCAGTTACTGCAGCCATTAAAAAGGGCTGGGAAGGAACTAGTGTCTTCATGTGTTTGTGTGTGTGTGTGTGTGTGTGTGTGTGTGTGTGTGTGTGCGTGTGTGTGTGCATGCATGTATGTCTGTGTCTGTATCTGAGTCTGTGCCTCTGTGTGTTTTTTTGGGCTAATTTTTTTCACCTTTCTAAAAAAAATATATTTATTTATTAATTTTTTTTTTCATTTTACGTACCAACCCCAGTTCCCCCTTCCTCCCGTTCTCCCACCTCCTCACCTCCCTCCCACTCTATCCCCATCCACTCCTCAGAATGTGTAAGACCTCCCATGGTAGTCAACAAAGTCTGGCATCCCAAGGTGAAGGAGAGCCTAGCCCCTCCCCATTGTATCAACACTGAGGAAGGTATCCCACCACAAGGAATAGGCTCCAAAAAGCCAGTTCATGCACCTTGGATAAGTCCTGGTCCTGCTGCCAGGGACCCCACAAACAGATCAAGCCACACAACTGTCACCCACATTCAGCAGGCCTAGTTTGGTCCTATGCAGGTTCCCAAACTCTCAGTCCAGAGTTAGTGAGCTCCAACTAGCACTGGTCAGCTGTCACTGTGGGTTTCCTCATCATGATCTTGACTTCTTCTTCTTCTTCTTCTTCTTCTTCTTCTTCTTCTTCTTCTTCTTCTTCTTCTTCTCCTCCTCCTCCTCCTCCTCCTCCTCCTCCTCCTTCTCCTCCTCCTCTTCCTTCTCCTTTTTCAATGAATGCCCTTTGTTGAAGGAGGGAGGAGGTCTTAAATACAGGCTTACAGCGCAATGGGAGAACCAAGGATGGCAGAAGTTTTCGTTTGCCTCTGATGTTTGTTTTTTGTTTTTTTTGTTTTGTTTTGTTTTGTTTTTTAGCTGTGGATTGAACCCCAGGCCTTGTGCTTGCTAGGCCTACCACTGAGCTAAATCCCCAGCCCTGCTTCTGATGTTTACAATCTTGCATCTAAGCTGGTAATGCCCAATATGCAGGATACACAGACAAGGAACTTCCCTTAAGGATTCAGGAGGGTAGAATCTCACAGGGAATTAGCAGAGGGAGGATATCAAGGTCAAGGTTGGCAAGCAATGCAACAGTTACCCAAAATGGGGGCCAGGGACCTACAGGTCCCCACCCCCTTTTACTAAGAAATGAGCTTCTGACTTAGGTTGAGTGGGACGTCAGCAGGTCACCTTACCCGTCATGGAGAAACTTGTCCAGGCCACACAGGCATTCTGTCTTAGTTTGGTGAGCTCCCCCAGGCATTATCTGTCTCTGAATACTCATTATTATACAGGCTCAATCATGTGAGAGCTGCAGAGTTAACTGTTGCCAAAGATCTCTAAGTGGCGCTGGGCTTGGAATCTGTGTGTTGACACAGAAAAGTCCAAAAGAATTCTTAACTCACCCATAACCGGTAGACTAAAGGCAACTGAGCCATTCCCTTCCTTAATGAGCCTTACTGTGAATTGGAGTCCTTGTAAGATGGTATCCTGAGAGCAAAGGGAACTTGAGTTTGTAAATTTATAACTTTCAATGCCAATCAAAATGTATATAAATATTGATTTAAATTTGTCATGCCCAATAGAATGAAAGTTTAATTAACTGTGGTAGCTACTTTTGCTGCCAGGGTCTCCACTGTGCTAGCTGTAGTAACCAATTATGAAATGGCAATCCCAGAAACAATAGTAGCGGTGGTCATCACTGTAATAACAGCAACAACAGCAGCAGCAATGTCAACTTCTCTTCTGGAGCATGTGGGTAGCCATTGGCCTTGTTGGGCTAATTTTTGAGGACTAAATTCTTCTCTTGCTTCCACATGAGGCAAAGTTGTAAGGAAAGTGTTACCAAATAATTAACTGTTTGAAAGACAGATTAAAAGTTGTGTGTAAATCTCAATGCAATGTATATTAGGAAATCAAACAAATAATTCAAAGAATTTGGTAAATGTTTTTATATGGATATTAAAATACCACTTTTTCAAATATGCCACAGTGGAGTAAGACCATCACACCCGTTAAAATCCATACTGAAGACATCTGTTCCGATCCGTACAGGTAAGATTGATGGTGAATAATCCACTGCTGTTACCCTAATTACAAAAACAAAACAACAACAAAAGAACTTTGTTCTTTCAAAGTAGGAACTAAGGAAATCAGATATAAATGTAGTTATATTCCTTTTTTAATATGCCTTCTAATGTTTTAGAATTCAGATTTATTTAAGAAATGATTTATGAGAAATTTAAAATCTCAAATTATATCATCTGAAACATGCTTATTTAACAGGAGTCTCTGATGCATGTACTATATTTATGAGCCATAATGTGGTTGCTGGGAATTGAACTCAGGACCTCTGGAAGAACAGTTGGTGCTCTTAACCTCTGAGACATCTCTCCAGCCCCAACATGTAGTATCTTTGTATAAATAAAAAGATTCCTAAGCTTGGCAGTGGTGGCACAAGCCTTTAATCCCAGCACTCAGGAGGCAGAACCAGGTAGAACTCTGTGAGGTTGAGGCCAGCCTGGTCTACAGAGCAAGATCCAGGATGGGCACCAAAACTACACAGAGATACCCTGTCTCAAACACACACACACACACACACACACACACACACACACACACACACACACACACACACAAAGATTTCTAACCTAGTCCACACATGTCATCTATAGTCACGTGACAGCAGGTTGACATGTTATAAAATGCATTTTTCTTTCATTTTTATAATAAATACATTGTATTTATGCTACATATTATTATATACATCAGGATCAATACAATGTGATCATGTAAAAAGAAAAAAAAATACAGTATTCAATTACATTCATTAAGTTTTTTGAGGACTAAATGTAACTTTTTCTGTTTTTTTTTCCTTTTTATTATAATTTCTCAATTAAGACATATTAGTTCATATATGGTTTTATATTTATCTTTAATTATCTGCCACTTAATGCAAATATATCTTACCATAAGTAATAATAGGCTCATCAATAACTTTAAAAAAAATGAATGGATTTTGAGTTCTATACACAGTGCTGGGGATTGAACACGACCATTAGAAACATTCTAGGCTGGCGCTCTCCCTATTGGCTACACTGCCAACACCTTTTCCCTTTAGTTTTATCAGTTAGTGTAGGATATGATGCTTCTTGGCTTTTATGCTACAAGACATAATTTCCAGAAAAATTTTCCAGAGTGGGAGGAAGGCTGAGAAAAGAACACCGTTCTGTAGTAGATGGCACCAACTGGTCTATCAAGTCTGGATGAGATTCTAAGAGTGGGAGAAACACTGCAGAGTTTTGGCTTTCGGCAACTGTCCACACATACTCTTCCACACCCACCTTGCCTTGGGAAAGCACACCAACAAATGAGTAGTGTAGAGGAATCTGAATTACCTTCTTCACTAAGTGGGGAGGTAAAAGGATTCAGTATTATTGTAATGTGGGTCAGTTTCTTCTACATTATTTCAGCATTGGAATTTTCTTTGTGGTGAAGAGGGTTGATGGAGGCCTTCCAAATGCTAGGCATAGGCTCTACCATAGAGTCATAATCTCAGCTCATTTTTTGTTTGGACAAGTGCTCAGCCCTAGCCATGGGAAATGCCAAGGAATTTACACTCCCGTTTCACATACTGTACTGAAATAAACAAGAATAGTTTTTATTCCTTTGTAGAGGGCAAGCTGTTAGCATAGAGAGAAAGCTTGACTCACTGGAATGTTTAAATGTGGAAACAAATAAAAATGTGTCCCATGAGGTACTACTCCCTTGGAATTGCTGCTCTACCTGCTTCTTTTATGCTTCTCTTCCTGAGATAGAGTTCATGGTGCATAACTACTGCAGATGTCTTTCCAATGGCT
The DNA here is from genome assembly GCF_903995425.1 of Onychomys torridus. NCBI lineage: Eukaryota > Metazoa > Chordata > Mammalia > Rodentia > Cricetidae > Onychomys > Onychomys torridus. The sequence continues at coordinate 117,741 of NW_023413578.1, read as the reverse complement.
CTTACCATGGAAGGCGATAACAGCTGATACTGAACTTCTTTGCACTGAACATGAGCAAGAGACCAGAGCTAGAACTAAGAGGTGTACTTGGAGTTTTCCTGCCTGGCCCACAGTCAGGACAAATCTCTCACTTGCAAGGCCCATAGACGCTCAGACCCAACCAAGTAAACACACAGAAACTTACATTGCTTACAAACTGTATGGCCATGGCAGGCTTCTTGTTATCTACTTCTTCTATCTTAAATTAACCCATTTCTATTAATCTATACTTTGCCACGTGGCTTGTGGCTTACTGGTGTCTTTACATGTTGCTTGTCATGGCGGCGGCTGGCAGTGTCTCCCCTGCCCCAGCCTTCCACCTCCCAGAATTAATTCTCTTCTCTCTTGTCCCACCTATACTTACTCCCTGGCCACTGGCCAAACAGCATTTTTTTTACAGAGTGATATCCACAGCAAAGAGGCTTCAGCATCTTCCTCAGAAGCCATTGTGGAGTGTATACACACTGACCTCTGTATACACACTTTGCCACACTGGCAGCTGGAAATTCTTTGCAAAGGTCTTTGTCCTAGCTCAGTTTGTGTTTCTTATGTTTTGCTAAGAGCAGTCACCATAGACTGAGCTTCCTTTTGTCTAGAATTTTCATCTTCAATAGAAAAAGTTCAACTCAATCCTTGAAAAAGGTCTTTTCACTTCTATACAGGATGTGTGTACTCACAGTTCTCCTAGCACCACTAGCCCAGAGACAAAACCAGCAACAGCACCACTGTGCTATGCCATTAACACTTCAGTTTGTGATGTCAATTCTCGTTAAGATGCCAGTTTCTCTGTCTGATAGTGCTCAAGGTCATCGGAATTTTGCACAACAAAGTATTTTTAGTAGTAACTTTGACAAATTTATCTTCAGTGTTTGAAACTTACAAGGAAGCGGGAATTAAGAATTCTCCATGTATTTATTGTTTATAAATCAATATCCACTTTAAAGGTTATCTATAATTGGTGTCAAAGTAGTAACAAAACATTAGCCTTGGCATTAAATACTCCTATTTTCTACTGCTGCTTATACCATGTTTTGCCTTTCTATTTTGTAGCCAATGGAAGAGGCAATCAAAGAACCCCACTGTGGTAAGAGAGTCTGCATTTTAAAATACACTGAGTATGTAGAGAATATAAAATTCAGAAAATGATACCACGTTTTTCTCTGTGTAAGACAATTTCAGCTTCCTTTTTTTGTTAATCAAAGCTGAATAATTATTTGTGGAGCACACAATACTGAAACGATTGATTATACCTCGGATACAGTGTGAAATGCTGTTAATAAGCCATGACTAGGGAGACGATTCAGTGGATAAGGTTCTTGCTGTGCATATGTGAGAATGGGAGTTTGGATGCCCGAATCCACATGAGGCCTGAGGGTCTTGTGTGTATCTATAATCCTGGGGAGCTGACTGTGAGACTGGATGTGGAGACAGAATCCCCTGAAGTTTCCTGGATACCTAGCCTAGGGTTTACATTTGTTAACAAAAGACCCAGCCACAAAAAATGGTTGAAGGTGAGGGTCAAACCCGTGTCTGTATTCCATTCACCACACCTGCACACTGGCATGTATGTACCTGAAATCATACATACATACAAATAACACTGCACATCACATGCCATGCACGTATCTGTAACAATATTAGTTTGCAGGGCAATAATCCTGTTCACTGTTATGTTTGGGTGAGCTGTCTACTGGAGAGAGTGTGAGTAAACTGGCAGGGTTCAAGGCTTTGCTGAAGATCGCTTCAGAGTGGCCTTAAGGATATGCTTCTGTACAGCAGGTTAAGAGTCCTCTTAATGAGTTCCACAACTGTGGAGAAACCCAAGGGAGCTGGCAGTTAGGAAAACAAAGTGGTTGACCCAGAGCTTACAACCCAGAAGAGCTGAAATGTGGAGCTCTTCCATGTATTTTGGATGGAGTAGAGCTGAGGGGACTGTGTTGCTCTCCCCTGACTCATAAAGACTCAGCACTACACAGAAACACCTGTAGAGTACAAAAAATAGTCATGTGATAGTTCCACCATATGATTTTGAACAGATAATAAAAAAGCAGCATTTAAGCACCCAAAATGGGGTGACTTCTGAGCTGCTTGGCAGTTTAATGCTTAGAGATAGTGTATATTTCACGTACTATGAAACTAAAAAGTTACTTGACAGAGAAGGGGACATGGTGCTTTAGGGACAGAGGAAGAACATAAAGTGCTTTGAACACAACAACAAAGTCATCAGTTACTGCAACCATCAGAAATAAGTGTATGAAAAAAAAATGATACTCCTTCTGTGTATGTAGATGCATGTGTGTGTGTGTGTGTGTGTGTGTGTGTGTGTGTGTGTTATGTTGTAGAGCAAAGTGTGCAGAAAAACCTCCATCCTGCCTCTAGAGTGTCTTATGTGTGTGTCTGTTGCATGTTTTGCATATGTCTGTGCACAGACATGAAGGGAAGTGGAGGATATTGGTGTCTTATGTCATTCTCTAACTTACCCACTTGACATAAGGTCTCTGACTGATCTTGGAGCAGTGTAGCAGCCAAAAAGCTCAAATGATAGCCTGCCTCTTCCACCCACAGTACTGGGTTACAAGTGCATGTGTCCATGCCCAGGCTTTTATGTGGTTGATAAGGATTCAAACTCAGTCTGTTGTGTGTGGGCAACAAGCACTCTTATTGACTGGGGCATCTACAAGGCCACTGACTGTTTTGATTTTTATTATGAAATAGGACTAACAGTGAGTCTTCACTGACTGTTTCATAGATTGAGTTAAGTTGAAACAAAAAAGAATCAAAAAAGTATAAAACATGTGTCAACTTTGAATTACATATTACAAAAATGCTCATTAAACAACAGGTAACAAATCTTTCAATAGACTTGTTCAAAGGGCCAAACCCACCATTATTTCATGTTTTTATTCTAAAGGCTCTCCGAAAAACCTGATGCTCCTACACCTGCACCAGAGGATAAAGAAACTCCTCCTATTAGAATGGTAAAGTGATCCTTTGTATTTGACTTTTACAAAAGAGTTTCTACTTTTCCTGTTTTAATTTCCTGTGCCTGCTAAAGGAATAAAGCAGATTTAAAATTGTGCATCCCAAAACAAAAGAATTAATTTCAGAACCAAACCAAGAAAATCAATCCTCTACCTTTCCATTTCAGAAAACACAAAAACAGCTTTCAGATGAGAGGAAGACAATGTCTTTGAGGAAGACCAAAACTGAAATGAACTTGTCTTCTCTGGGAGAGGTAATAACTGCTAGCTGCAAAGAAAACAAATGCTTCCTGGTAATTCCCACTAATTTGAAAAGTAACATGTGCTCTGTGTTCCTATGTCTTCAGTATTGCAAATAGTGTCAGAGAAGAGGAACCCAGCCTGGAACATGTCCTAAACCTCCTTCATACCTCACTTCCAGGAACACCCAGATAATCACCATCTAAGGCAGTAATAAGGACATAGTTCTCAGTCTTGCTAATGTTGTGAACATATAATGAAGTTCCTCAGGTTGTGGTGAACTTCACCTTAAATTATTTTCATTGCTATTTCATAACTGTAATTTTGCTAATGTTATGAAATGTAATGTCAATATCTGTGGTTTTAGAATGTCTTATGTGAGCTCTGTGAAAGAGACTACTATCATTCCCATATATTTCATAACCCACATGTTGAGAACCACTGTTTTAAGGGGTAAGTGGTAGTCAATTAGGCTATGGAGACAAAAATCAGAAGGTGAGCACCTTGTATTACACAGAGAAAAACTAATAGAAATACAGAGAATAAATAATAGAAAATCAAGGAGTAGCTAATGTCAACATGAATGGACCCAACATACTTGTATGTTTTAAGTTGTTGTATTTTATGTATTTAAATATTTTGCATGCAGTCTTTCTGTCCATCTGGTGTGTCTGTTGCCCACCAATTTCCAAGAGGGAAATTATACCCCTGGAATTGCTGTTGCAGAATATTTTAGCCAGGAAGTGGGTGTTGTGAATCAAACCCAGATCTCCAAGTGTACAAAGAGGTTTATAACAATAAAATAAGAACAATATAACAGGAGCGATAAGTGTTTATACTTCTGAGCTATATGTCCAGATCCCAGAATGAATATGTTTGATATACACATGATCAGAGCCTAAACCGAGGGCGTATAGCTCAATGGTAGAGCATTTGACTGCAGAGCATAAACTGAGGTATCATAAGTAAAAATACATAGCCAACCTCACCATGTTTGCTAACATCCTGCACCCTTGGCTTCTCCAGCCTTCCAGTTTGACACACTGAATTCCAGAGAACATACAGGCAGGAAAAACATCAAGAGGAGCCCTGGAATGTTGGTGCAAACCTTTAATCTCTGCTCTCATGAAGCAGAGGCAGGCTGGTCTCTGCCTCTTCAAGGTCACCTGGGTCTCAATTTATTTGGTGGCTTGGGGAAGGCAAGAAACATGTGTGCCATAGCAGAGGTGTGCAGGTCAAAGGATAATTTATAGGAGTCAGTTCTCTCCTCTCCACATTTCAGTCTCAGGGATCAAATTCAAGTTGTCAGTCATGCTGGCAAGTGCCTCTATCAGATTAGCACTCTCACTGGCCCTCTCATTTATACTTTGACTGAAAATATTTCAGCATACACACACACACACACACACACACACACACACACACACACACACACACTAGATTGCGAGCAGAACATTCTCCTTGCAAGAATAGTGGCCAGGGATCCATCCCAGAAAACACAACAATTGACAGCAAACTTCTTGACTACAACCCAGATATTGAAGCAAAACCCAAGGTAAAGATCATTCAATGACCTCCCCAATATACATCCAGAAATGACACTCAGATCCACCTATCACATGCCAAAACTCAAGCAGTCTCTATGAGTCTTTTAAACATTTATTCAAATCTGTTTTTTTTTTAATATTTTTTATATATAGTTAAAAGTAACACAGAACATTCTATTTTGTTTTAGAATTGGGCTTAGTTTTAAAGTTAAACAAAGTCCCAACTATCACTGGTCAGCTGTCTCTGTGGATTTCCCTTCATGATCTTGAACACCCCTCCAACCCCCCCATTCTTTTTCTGATTCTGGACTGACTGCTCAGATCCTCAAGGGACCAAACTAGATCCGCTGAATGTGTGTGACTGTTGTGTGGCTTGATGTTTGTGTCGGCAGGACCAGGACTTATCCCAAGTGCATGACTTGCCTTTTTTGGAGCCCATTCTCTGTGGTGGGATACCTTACCTGCCTGGATACAATGGGGAGGGGCTAGGCTCTCCTTCATCTTGGTATGCCAGACATTTTTGCCTACCATTGGAGGCCTTAACCTCTCTGAGGTGTGGATGGGGTAGAGTGGGAGGGAGGTGAGGAGGCAGGACAAGGGGAGGGAGGGGAAACTGGGGTTTGTATGTAAAATGAAAAAAATGTTAATAAATGAATATATTTAAATAAACAAAGGATTTAGGCACACACAGAGTTTACAAACACACAAACAATACAAATAAATTAATTTTAAGGATAATTGTGTGTTGAATAAACAGAAGACTGTGGAATTAAGAAGGTACTGCTGGGGTTTGACTCTCAGAGATAAGGCTGGAATGGAAAATGAGAAAGTAATAGGAGCACGGGCAAGTTTGAAAATTGATCATTGAAGAAAACCTACAAGAAGACATGTTTTATTTAACTTGCTGAAATTTTCTATGAATGCAGCAAGTGCTGCTCAGGTTGGAAGATAATAATTCTCAGTTTAGGGAAGTAATAGTTTGGAAAAATAGATTAACAAACTGATTTAGAGAGCCCACTTGAGCTCACTCATTGAACAAAGGCACACCACACCTAGACACCATGTGATAGAGTTTGGACAATGGAGCAAACCTCTGTGGAGTTAAGAAGCTTGGAACCATGAGTGTTTGTGGATCATTCTGGACAGGTGGGATGCTCACAGAAAATGTTGCACTGGGCAATTGTGTGTCAAAAGGTAGGTGCCGGTTGTATGTGTGTGAACGTGCAGCAAGATGTAAAGGAAAAATCTGTCCTTTGTGACTGAATGTGTGTGGAATCCGTGATCAATTTTTAGTTGAGAAGCATGTTGATTTATAAAGTGTAATTTTTTTCTTTACAGTGTGATTTGACACCATTTAAACTCCCCACTTTTGAAGAAAAACCCCAGATTGCACAGTTTTCTAATCAGAACAGGACAAATGCAACTTTGGAGGTTGAGTCCAAGAGGTAATGTTTCTTCTTTTTTATAATCTTTGTTCTGTTCTTGAGAGTGACAATGGTTTAAGGAAGAAATACTAAAATGATAGGAGGAAGATTGGCTTCAACTCAGATGCACATAGTGAGTGTGAGCTGGAAAAGGGACTGTTCCCACCAAACCAAAAGAAGAGAGTGCGTCAGGGCTCAGCTTCCCATTTGAAAACAACAGTTCTTCATTCATAATCTGATCTGATGGTGATTATATAGTGGCTAAAACAGAAAAACCACACATTAATGTAGTTGACTTTGAAAGGTTCACCTTTAATTACTTTTAACAGTGAAATTTGTGATCATTTTACTTTTTACATTGGTTCCTCTATCATTTCCTTTAAAACGTTACCTTCACCATAATTTTTAAAATCATACTGTCTCTCTGATCACTCACTATTCTTTAAATGGCTTTTGAACAATCATGACAATTAAATGGTATTACCAGATGCTATTCGTTTTTTTTTTTTTTTCTCTCATAACTGATATATCTTGATGCTGTGTTGGTCAGATATGAATCTGTGCACCCACACGCCTGAAACAGCTATCATGTGTAGGGACAGTTATCCACAATGAGCATAAAGAACTAAGACTCAAGTGTTTTGTCTGTGCTGGGGGTCCCATCAGTTGTAGCCTTTGAACATGGTTCTGTAGAGAAGGTTCACACAACTGGGCGAAGCTCAACATGGAAGCAAGAAGAGCACAGCTATTGCATCAGTGTTCAACAGCTCAAAACCCCAGGCACGTAGAGCTTAGCCATAGGCAGGAAAGAAAAGAGACAGAGAGACTGTGCTATCCTCCCATGACCTTTGAAACAGGCTGTGACTACACATTACAAGGCAACATTTGGTGATGGTTTGGCATCTACTAGCAAACAGGTAACAACCACAACAAGTACAATGCCACCTATAGCCTGTCATAAATATGTTGGGTTGCTAGAGTAATGATAAGAGTTGCTCTCCTGTTCCACCAAGTCCATGTCTTGGGAGAGGAGAGAAGGGACTGTATGCTATAGGTTCAGGATAGGATCGATGAGCTGGGAGTGACAATTGAACTGGTGATGTACATATGGAACTATAAAATATACTTACTGCAGCCATTAGAACAAAGGATTTAGAAGAACCTCCTCTTCCTGTCCCTGGATGCCTACCTGTGTTGTGGTGGAGGTGGTGGTGGTGGTGGTGGTGGTGGTGGTGGTGGTGGTGGTGGTGGTGAAAAAGCAGCTTCCAAGCACCAACTATGTGGTGACTTCTGAGATTGTTGGCAGCTTAATGCTTATACATGGAGCTCATTTCCTGTTCTACCAATCCATAATGAGGGAGATGATGAGACTCAGTGAAATGCCTCCAAATGTCTTGACACAAAAGTGTCCATGGTTCTTTAGAGATAGAGGGATAAGAATGTAAGAGGAGCTTTCAGTTCTTTGAGCACATAAGCACAAAGCCATCAGTTACTGCAATCTTCAGAGCAAAGTGTGAGGAAAAACCACCATCCTGCCTCTGGAGTGTCTTATGTGTGTGTCTGTTGCATGTTTTGCTTGTATCTGTGCACAGACATGAAGGGAAGTGGAGGATATTGGTGTCTTGTGTCATTCTCTAACTTACCCACTTGACATAAGGTCTCTGACTGACCTTGGAGCAGCTGTGCAGCTGTAGCAGCCAACAAGCCCAAATGATAGCCTGTCTCTTCAACCCACAGTACTGGGTTACAAGTGCATGTGTCCATGCCCAGCCTTTTATGTGGTTGATGAGGATTCAAACTCGGTCTGTTGTGTGTGGGCAGCAAGCACTCTTATTGACTGGGGCATCTACAAGGCCACTGACTGTTTTGATTTTTATTATGAAATAGGACTAAGAGTGAGTCTTCACTGAGTGTTTTATAGATTGAGTTAAGTTGAATAAAAAAAGTTTAAAAATGTTTCAACTTTGAATTACATATTTCAAAAATGTTGATTAATCAACAGGCAACAAATCTTTCAATAGACTTGTTCAAAGGACCAAACCCACCATTATTTCATGTTTTTATTCTAAAGGCTCTCCGAAAAACATGATGGTCCTACACCTGCACCAGAGGATAAAGAAACTCCTCCTATTAGAATGGTAAAGTGATCCTTTATATTTGACTTTTACAAAAGAGTTTCTACTTTTCCTGTTTTAATTTCCTGTGCCTGCTAAAGGAATAAAGCAGTTTTAAAATTGTGCATCCCAAAACAAAAGAATTAATTTCAGAACCAAACCAAGAAAATCAATCCTCTACCTTTCCATTTCAGAAAACACAAAAACAGCTTTCAGATGAGAGGAAGACAATGTCTTTGAGGAAGACCAAAACTGAAATGAACTTGTCTTCTCTGAGAGAGGTAATAACTGCTAGCTGCAAAGAAAACAAATGCTTCCTGGTAATTCCCACTAATTTGAAAAGTAACATGTGCTCTGTGTTCCTATGTCTTCTGTATTGCAAATAGTGTCAGAGAAGAGGAACCCAGCCTGGAACATGCCCTACACCTCCTGCATACCTCACTTCCAGGAACACCCAGATAATCACCCTCTTAGGCAGTAGTAAGGATGTAGTTCTCAGTCTTGCTAATGTTGTGACCATATAATGAAGTTCCTCAGGTTGTGGTGAACTTCACCTTAAATTATTTTCATTGCTATTTCATAACTGTAATTTTGCTAATGTTATGAATTGTAACGTCAGTATCTGTGGTTTTAGAATGTCTCAGGTGAGCTCTGTGAAAGAGAGTACTATCATTTCCATATATGTCATAACCCACATGTTGAGAACCACTGTTTTATGGGGTAAGTGGTAGTCAATTAGGCTATGGATACAAAAATCAGAAGGTGAGCACCTTGTATTACACAGAGAAAAACTAATAGAAATACAGAGAATAAATAATAGAAAATCAAGGAGTAGCTAATGTCAACATGAATGTACCCAACATACTTGTATGTTTTAAGTTGTTGTATTTTATGTATTTAAATATTTAGCATGCAGTCTTTCTGTGCATCTTGTGTGTCTGTTGCCCACCAATTTCCAAGAGGGAAATTATACCCCTGGAATTGCTGTTGCAGAATATTTTAGCCAGGAAGTGGGTGTTGTGAATCAAACCCAGATCTCCAAGTGTACAAAGAGTTTTATAACAATAAAATAAGAACAATATAACAGGAGTGATAAGTGTTTATACTTCTGAGCTATATGTCCAGACCCCAGAATGAATATGTTTGATATACACATGATCAGAGCCTAAACCGAGGGGTTATAGCTCAATGGTAGAGCATTTGACTGCAGAGCATAAACTGAGGTATCATAAGTAAAAATACATAGCCAACCTCACCATGTTTGCTAACATCCTGCACCCTTGGCTTCTCTAGTCTGCCAGTTTGACACACTGAACTCCAGAGAACATATAGGCAGGAAAAACATCAATAGGAGCCCTGGAATGTTGGTGCAAACCTTTAATCTCTGCTCTCATGAAGCAGAGGCAGGCTGGTCTCTGTCTATTCAAGGTCACCTGGGTCTCAATTTATTTGGTGGATTGGGGAAGGCAAGAAACATGTGTGCCATAGCAGAGGTGTGGAGGTCAAAGGATAAATTATAGGAGTCAGTTCTCTCCTCTCCACATTTCAGTCTCAGGGATCAAATTCAAGTTGTCAGTCATGCTGGCAAGTGCCTCTATCAGATTAGCACTCTCACTGGCCCTCTCATTTATACTTTGACTGAAAATATTTCAGCATACACACACACACACACACACACACACACACACACACACACACACACTAGATTGCGAGCAGAACATTCTCCTTGCAAGAATAGTGGCCAGGGATCCATCCCAGAAAACACAACAATTGACAGCAAACTTCTTGACTACAACCCAGATATTGAAGCAAAACCCAAGGTAAAGATCATTCAATGACCTCCCCAATATACATCCAGAAATGACACTCAGATCCACCTATCACATGCCAAAACTCAAGCAGTCTCTATGAGTCTTTTAAACATTTATTCAAATATGTTTTTTTTTAATATTTTTTATATATAGTTAAAAGTAACACAGAACATTCTATTTTGTTTTAGAATTGGGCTTAGTTTTAAAGTTAAACAAAGTCCCAACTATCACTGGTCAGCTGTCTCTGTGGATTTCCCATCATGATCTTGAACACCCCTCCAACCCCCCCATTCTTTTTCTTATTCTGGACTGACTGCTCAAAACCTCAAGGGACCAAACTAGATCCGCTGAATGTGTGTGACTGTTGTGTGGCTTGATGTTTGTGTCAGCAGGACCAGGACTTATCCCAAGTGCATGACTTGCCTTTTTTGGAGCCCATTCTCTGTGGTGGGATACCTTACCTGCCTGGATACAATGGGGAGGGGCTAGGCTCTCCTTCATCTTGGTATGCCAGACATTTTTGACTACCATTGGAGGCCTTAACCTCTCTGAGGTGTGGATGGGGTAGAGTGGGAGGGAGGTGAGGAGGCAGGACAAGGGGAGGGAGGGGGAACTGGGGTTTGTATGTAAAATGAAAAAAATAGTTAATAAATGAATATATTTAAATAAACAAAGGACTTAGGCACACACAGAGTTTACAAACACACAAACAATACAAATAAATTAATTTTAAGGATAACTGTGTGTTGAAAAAACAGAATACTGTGGAATTAAGAAGGTACTGGTGGGGTTTGACTCTCAGAGATAAGGCTGGAATGGAAAATGAGAAAGTAACAGGCACACGGGCAAGTTTGAAAATGGATCATTGAAGAAAACCTACAAGAAGACATGTTTTCTTTAACTTGCTCAAATTTTCTATGAATGCAGCAAATGCTGCTCAGGTTGGAAGATAATAATTCTCAGTTTAGGGAAGTAATAGTTTGGAAAAATAGATTAACAAACTGATTTAGAGAGCCCACTTGAGCTCACTCATTGAACAAAGGCACACCACACCTAGACACCATGTGATAGAGTTTGGACAATGGAGCAAACCTCTGTGGAGTTAAGAAGCTTGGAACCATGAGTGTTTGTGGATCATTCTGGACAGGTGGGATGCTCACAGGCAATGTTGCACTGGGCAATTGTGTGTCAAAAGGTAGGTGCCGATTGTATGTGTTTGAACGTGCAGCCAGAGGTAAAGGAAAAATCTGTCCTTTGTGACTGAATGTGTGCGGAATCTGTGACCAATTTTTAGTTGAGAAGCACGTTGATTTATAAAGTGTAATTTTTTTCTTTACAGTGTGATTTGACACCATTTCAACTCCCCTCTTTTAAAGAAAAACCCCAGATTGCACAGTTTTCTATACAGAACAGCATAAATGCAACTTTGGAGGTTGAGTCAAAAAGGTACTGTTTCTTCTTTTTCACAATCTTAGTTCTGTTCTTGAGAGTGACAATGGTTTAAGGAAGAAATACTAAAATGATAGGGGGAAGATTGGCTTCAACTCAGGCGCACATAGTGAGTTGAGCTGGAAAAGGGACTGTTCCCACCAAACCAAAAGAACAGAGTGCATCAGGGCTCAGCTTCCCATTTGAAAACCACAGTTCTTCATTCATAATCTGATATGATGGTGATTATATACTGGCTAAAAAATCAAACAAACAAACAAAAAAAACACGTTAATGTTGTTTACTTTGAAAGGTTCACCTTTAATTACTTTAACAGTGGAAATTTCTGATCATTTTTACTTTGTACATTGGTTCTTATATGATTTCCTTTAAAACGTTATGTTCAACATAATTTTTAAAATCATACTGTCTCTTTGATCACTCACTCTTCTTTGAATGGCTTTTGAGTAATCATGACAATTAAATGGTATTACCAGATGCTATTCGTTTTCTTTTTTCTTTTTTCCTCTCATACCTGATATATCTTGCTGCTGTGTTGGTCAGATGTGAATCTGTGCACCCACACTCCTGAAACAGCTCTCATGGGTAGGGACAGTTATCCACAATGAGTATAAAGAACTAAGACTCAAGTGTTTTGTCTGTGCTGGGGGTCCCATCAGCTGTAGCCTTTGAACATGGTTCTGTAGAGAAGGTTCTCACAACTGGGCGAAGCCCAACATGGAAGCAAGAAGAGCACAGCTATTGCATCAGAGTTCACCAACTACAAACCCCAGGCACCTAGAGCTTAGCCATAGGCAGGAAAGAAAGGAGACAGAGAGACTGTGCTATCCTCCCATGAGCTTTGAAACAGGCTGTGACTACACATTACAAGGCAACATTTCATGATGGTTTGGCATCTACTAGCAAACAGGTAACAACAACAACAAATACAATACCACCTATAGCCAGTCATAAATATGTTGGGTTGCTAGAGTAATGACAAGAGTTGCTCTCCTGTTCCACCAAGTCCATGTCTTGGGAGAAGAGAGAAGGGACTGTGTGCTATAGGGTCAGGAGAGGAGGGATGAACTGGGAGTAACAATTGAACTGGTGATGTACATATGGAACTATAAAGTATACTTACTGCAGCCATTAGAACAAAGGATTTAGAAGAACCTCCTCTTCCTGTCCCTGGATGCCTACCTGTGTGATAGTGGAGGTGGTGTTGGTGGTGGAGGTGGTGGTGGTGGAGCACCAACTAGTTGGTGACTTCTGAGGTTGTTGGCAGCTTAATGCTTATATATGGAGCTCATTTCCTGTTCTACCAATCCATAATGAGGGAGATGATGAGACTCAGTGAAATGCCTCAAAGTTTCTTGACACAAAAGTGGCCATGGTTCTTTAGAGATAGAGGGATAAGAATGTAAGAGGAGCTTTCAGTTCTTTGAGCACATAAGCACAAAGCCTTCAGTCACTGCAATCTTCAGAGCAATGTGTGAGGAAAAACCACCATCCTGCCTCTAGAGTGCCTTATGTGTGTGTCTGTTGCATGTTTTGCATATGTCTGTGCACAGACATGAAGGAAAGTGAAGGATATTGGTGTTTGTGTCATTCTCTAACTTACCCACTTGACATAAGGTCTCTGACTGACCTTGGAGCAGCTCTAGCAGCCAACAAGCCCAAATGATACCCTGTCTCTTCCACCCAAAGTACTGGGTTACAAGTGCATGTGTCCATGCCCAGCCTTTTATGTGGTTGATGAAGATTCAAACTCTGCTGCTGTGTGTGGGCAACAAGCACTCTTATTGACTGGGGCATCTACAAGGCCACTGACTGTTTTGATTTTTATTATGAAATCGGACTAAGAGTGAGTCTTCACTGAGTGTTTTATAGATTGAGTTAAGTTGAAACAAAAAAGCATCAAAAAAGTTTAAAACTTGTGTCAACTTTGAGTTACATATTACAAAAATGCTGCTTAATCAACAGGTAACAAATCTTTCAATAGAGTTGTTCAAAGGACCAAACCCACCATTATTTCATGTTTTTATTCTAAAGGCTCTCAGAAAAACCTGATGGTCCTACACCTGCACCAGAGGATAAAGAAACTCCTTCTATTTGTATGGTAAAGTTATCCTTTATATGTGTATTTACAAAAGAGTTTCTACTTTTCCTGTTTTAATTTCCTGTTCCTCCTAAAGGAATAAAGCAGTTTTAAAATTGTGCACCCCAAAACAAAAGAATTAATTTCAGAACCAAACCAAGAAAGTCAATCCTCTACCTTTCCATTTCAGAAAACACAAAAACAACTTTCAGATGGTAGCAAGACAATGTCTTTGAGGAAGATCAAAACTGAAATGAACTTGTCTTCTCTGGGAGAGGTAATAACTGCTAGCTGCAAAGAAAAAAAAAATGCTTCCTGGTAATTCCCACTGATTTGAAAAGTAACATGTGCTCTGTGTTCCTATGTCTTCAGTGTCGCAAATAGTGTCAGAGAATAGGAACAATATTACAGGAACAGTAAGTGTTTATACTTCTGAGCCATATGTCCAGACCCCAGAATGAATATGTTTGATATACACATGATCAGAGCCTAAACCAAGGGGGTATAGCTCAGTGGTAGAGCATTTGACTGTAGAGCATAAACTGAGATATCATAAGTGAAAATACTTTGTGTGAATCATAAGTAGCATATTAACGGCTTTTGAATGTGAATCAATGGACAAAGGCAGTTTCATACATACTATGTTATTGTTGACACTAGTAATTAAATCAGTGTTTATCTATAAATGGAAAATAACATGTACTTTTGCCTCCCCACCATGATGGAGAAACACTGAGGAGAGAGGATAAGTGAAAATTAATCCTCCTCTCCTGTCAGATCAGAAATCCTAGAACAGACGGTATTTAGTCTCAAGTCAGCCGCAGTGCAAGGCCAAGTTTCTCAGCTCATGATTCTCTCTACTCTAGGCTAGGATAATTACACTTTTGTTCTTCATGGTGTCATAGTAATTTGTAAATACATGAGCAAATTTGGAGATATTTCACTTTTCAGTTGGAGTTTCCAATTTTCATGTTTCAAATTGCTGTTCCTGCTAAGGAATAAAACAGTTTTAAATTTGTGCACCCCACAAACAGAAGAATTAATTTCAGAACCAATCCAAGAAAGTTAATCCTCTTCCTTTGCATTGCAGAAAACAGACAAACAACTTTCAGATGCTAGCAAGATCCAGACTTTAACAAAGATGAAAAGTGAAACGAATCTCTCCTCTCTGGGAGAGGTAATAACTGATAGCTTCAAAGAAAAAAAATACTTAGTGGTAATTCCCAATGATTTGAAAAGTAACTAATGTGCTTGTGTGAGGTATGGTGCCTCTGTTTTCCCATGTCTTCAGTATTGCAAATAGTGTCAGAGAAGAGGAACCCAGCCTGGAAGATGTCCTAGGGGCACCTCCTTCATACTCTCTTTTCTGTGAACCCCCTACCTTATGATCTTCTAAGGCTGTGGTTCTCTCCCTTCCCAATGCTGTGAGCATTTGATGCAGATCCTCATGTTGTGGTGACCCTCACCATAAAATTATTTTCCTTGCTACTTCATAACTGTAGTTTTGCTATTGTTATGAATCATAATGTCAATATCTCTTTGTTCAGAAGGTCTTAGGTGACCTCTGTGAATGGGAGTCCTATGGTTCCCAAATGGGTCACGAACGATGGGTTGAAAAATCATAGATTTACGGGGTAAGTGATAGGAAATTAGACTATGGAGACTAAAATCAGAAATTGAGCAACTTACAACATGGGCGATGAACTCATAGAAATGCAGAGAATAAATAACGGAGACTCAGGTGGAAGCTAATGTCCACTGGAATGTACTTGACACACCTGTATATTTTAAATTGATTTATTTTATGTGTTTCAATGTTTTGCATGCATTCTCTCTATGCACCTTATGTGTGTGCTGCCCACAGATATCCAAGAGGACATTTGATCACCGGGAATGGCTGTTCCACATGGATGTCGGACAGGAAGTGAGTGTTGTGAATCAAACACATGTCCTCTGCAACAGCAACAAGTGTTTTATGATAATATAACGAGAGCAATATGTGTTTATACTGCTGAGCTATCTTTCCAGACCCCAGAATGAATGTGTTTCATATACAGATGATCAGAGGATAGGCCAAGATATCTTAAGTAGAAATAAGTAGCCAACCTCAGGATGTTTGCTAACTTCCTGGACAATAGTCCTCATCAGCCTGCCAGTAAGGCACATTGAAATCCAGAGAACATAGAGGCAGAAAAAACATCAATAGGAGGGTGGGCATGTTGTTGCACACCATTAATCACTACAAACTTGAAGCAGAAGCAGGCATGTCTCTGTCAAATCAAGGACACCCTGGTCCTGTTTTATTTCGTGGATAGAGGAAAGCAAGAAACATGTGTGCCATAGCAGAAGGGTGGAGGTCAAAGGATAATTTACAGGAGTCAGGTCTCTCCTCTCACCATTTCAGTCTCAGGGATCCAATTCCAATTGTAAGTCATCCTGGAAACTGCATTTATCACCTTATCCCTCTCACTGGCCGTCTGATTTATACTATGACTGAAAATGTTAGCATTCACACACACACACACACACACACACACACACACACACACACACGCACGCACGCACACACACACACATTCATATGTCAGCTGAGCATTCTCCTTGCAAGAATAGTGACCAGGGATCCATCTAGAAAACACAATAATTGATAGCAAACTGCTTGACTACAATTTAGATTTTGAAGCAAAAACTGAGGGAAACACCGTTCAACGACTTTCCCAGTATACATCCAGTAATAATACTGAGGTCTACCTATCACATGCCAAAGTCTTAAGAAATCTGTTCAGAGTAAAACATTTTTCTCCAAATATGCTTTTTATATTTTTATACATAGTAAAAAGTAACACAGCACAGCCTATTTTGTAGAATTGTGCTTAATTTTAAAAGTAAACAAAGGATTTAGGCCCACACACAGTTCACATACACACAAAGAATAAAAATAAATTAATTTAAAAGGTCATTGTGAGTAGAAGAAACAGAAGACTGTTGCAATTAAGAAGTTTTTGATGGGTTTGTCTCTCAGAGTTAAGACTGGAGTGAAAATGAGGAAGGTCACTGGCACACAGGCAAATTTGGAAATCGATCATTGAAGAAAACATACCAAGAAGACATTTTTTTATTTAATTTGTTCAAAATCGGTGTATGTAGGAAATGATGCTCAGATTGGGAGATAATAATTCTCAGTTTAGGGAACAAATAGTCTTGAAAATGGATTAACAAACTGATATAGAGAACCTACTTGAGATCATTCATTGAACAAAGGCACACCACACCTAGATGCCACGTGATAGAGTTGGGGCAATGGAGGGATATCTCCATGGAGCTAAGATTCTTGGAACCAATGAGAGAACCAATGTGGAGAGTTGGGGAGAGTAGGGGTCCTCACAGGCAATGTTGCACAGGGGAATTTTGTGTCAAAATGTAGATGCAAGCTGGGTATGTATGAACGTGCGGCAAGTGGTGAAGGACAATCTGCCCTTGTGACTGATTGTTTACAGAATCTGTGACCAATGTTCAGATGAGAAGCATGTTGATTTATAAAGTGTAATTTCTTTTTCTTTACAGTGTGGTTTGACACCATTAAAACTTGCCTCTTTTGAAAGAAAACACCAGATGGCACAGTTTTCAATACAGAACGGTGCAAAAGCACCTTTGGAAGTTGAGTCAAATAGGTAATGCTTCTTCTTTTTTACAATCTTAGTTCTGTTCTTGAGAGTGACAATGGTTTAAGTAGAAATACTAACATGACAGGAGGAAGATTGGCTTCAACTCAGAGGCACATACTGAGTGTGAGCTGGAAAAGGGACTGTTCCCACCAAAAAAAGAACAGAGTGCATCAGGGCTCTGCTTCCCATTTGAAAACAACAGATCATCAATCTTAATCTGATTTGATTGCTTTTCTACTATTTAAGGAAACCACATTACTTTGTTGTTTACTTTGAAAAGTTTCAACTTTAATTATTTTATTTTATTTTATTTTTTGGGTTTTTGGAGACAGGGTTTCTCTGTGTAGCTTTGCTCCATCTTCCTGGAACTCACTTGGTAGTCCAGACTGGCCTCGAAATCACCGAGATCTGCCTGGCTCTGCCTCTCGAGTGCTGGGATTAAAGGAGTGTGCCACCACTACCCAGCTACTTTAATTATTTTTAATATTAAAATTTGGAATCACTTTAGTATTCTCATTGCCTCATATGTATTTTCCTTTAAAATGCTATGTTCAATATAGTTTTTGAAAGTCATATTATCTCTTTGATCCCGCACTCTGCTTTAAATGGCTTTTGAGCAATCATGACAGTTAGATGCTATTACCAGATTCTATTCTTTTTTCTCCTGTCCTGTCTGAATGTCTTGATGCTGTGTTGGTCAGATGTGAATCTGTGTACCCACACTCCTGAAACAGATAACAAAGTTAGAGACAGTTATCCAAATGAGTATCAAGAACTAAGACTCAAGGGTTTTGGCTTTGCTGGGGATCACATCAGCAGTAGCCTTTTGACATGGATCTTTTGAGAAGGCACACAGAACTAGATGAAACCCAAAATGGAAGCAAGAAGAACACAGCTATTGCATCAGAGTTCACCAACTACAAACCCCAGGCACCTAGAGCTTAGCCATAGGCAGGAAAGAAAGGAGACAGAGAGACTGTGCTCCCCTCCCATGAGCTTTGAAACAGGCTGTGACTAAACATTACAAGGCAACATTTGGTGATGGTTTGGCATCTACTAGCAAACAGGTAACAACCACAACAAATACAATGCCACCTATAGCCTGTCATAAATATGTTGGGTTGATAGAATTATGCCAAGAGTTGCTCTCCTGTTCCACCAAGTCCATGTCTTGAGAGAAGAGAGAAGGGACTGTGTGCTGTGAGTTCAGAAGAGGAGGGATGAACTAGGAGTTATAATTGAACTGGTGACGTACATATGGAACTATAAAATATACTTACTGCAGCTATTAGAACAAAGGATGTGGAAGAACCTCCTCTTCCTGCCCCTGTGTGCCAGTCTGTTTTGTTGTTGTTTTTCGTTGTTGTTGTTGATGGTGGTGGTGGTGGTGAAAAGCAGCTTCCAAGCACCAAAAATGTGGTAACTTATGAGACTGTTGGCAGCTTGATGCTTACAAATGGAGCACATTTCATATTCTACCAAACTATCATGGGAGAGATGATGAGACTCAATGAAATGCCTCAAAGTTTCTTGACAGTAAAGGGGCCATGGTGCTTTAGAGGTGCAGGGAGAAGAATGAAACAGGAGCATTTAGTTCTTTGAGCACATAAGCACAAAGCCATCAATTACTGTAATCTTCAGAGCAAAGTATGTGGAAAAACCACCAACCTGCCTCTAGAGTATCTGGATGCGTGTGTCTGTTGCATGTTTTACATATGTCTGTGCACAGGCATGAAAGAAAGAGGAGGATATTGGTGTCTTGTGTCATTCTCTAAATTACCCACTTGACATAAGGTCTCTGACTGACCTTGGAGCAGCTCTAGCAGTCAACAAGCCCAAATGATACCCTGTCTCTTCCACCCACAGTACTAGATTACAAGTACTTCTGTGCATGTTCAGCCTTTTATGTGGTTGATGAGGATTCAAACTCAGGCTGTTGTGTATGCAGCAAGCACTCTTTTTGACAGAAGCATCTACAAAGCCACTGACTATTTCAATTTAATTTTTAAAAAGAAATGAGTTAGTCTTCACTGAATGTTTTATAGATTGATTTAATTTGAAACTCACATAAGCAACAAAAAATATAAAATGCAGGTCAACGTTGAATTACACAATGCAAAAATGTCTCTCTGTATACAGGTAACATATCTTTCAATAGAGTTGCTCAAAAGATCAAACCCACCCATTATTGCATGTTTTTATTCTAAAGGCTCTCTGAAAAACCTGATGCTCCTGCACCTGTCCAGGAGGATAAGAACAATCCATATCTTAGTACGGTAAAATGATCCTTTGTGAAATTCATTTTCTTATAAATCTTGTTAAAATGCAGCAGTAGTCTACCTATCACCATTTTGTATGGAAATTTGGTGAGAAAAAAACAATGTGTTGGTGTGAATCATTACTTCTATAAATTGTAAGTGAGCAATAAGTCCTTGCATGTAGTGGTGGCCCAATAAAGGATTGGACTGGAAACACAGTGAGTAGGAGATTGAGAGCTATCCTCAATTAATAGATGTTTGATGTTTGACCAAGGATGGTTTGCAGAGATAAATACACCTTAGAGGTATTTTAAAACACTACTGTGGTAATAAACCTGCATACATTTTAATGGGTCCAGTTATTTTAATGATCTAGGATTCTGCCAGGTGCCTTTTCCTTTGGCATTAAAAAAGGTAGCTTTTATCATCCTGTGGACACCCCTATTTCAGGATCACATATGAGAGCATCTCCTCTGTTTCTCTCTTTGCTTCTGTATTTACACTAGCAGGAAATTGTGGAAATTTAGCCACTTGTTATCTGTTATTCAAAACTTTTCATTTTGAAGAGAATACAGCAGGTTTTCTTTTAATTGCCTAGGAGTATGTTGAAAACTCTTCCTCTAAAATTACATAAAAGGAATCTTTTCCCCAATTACCAGCAGTCCTATATGTGAAGGTTCAGTTAGCGTATAGTAACCATTAACTTCCTGATGTTTTGTTCTGTGTTTTAAAATAACATACCCTTACATTCTTAGTGCCACATTCAAACATTTAAAATCCTGAAGGTTTTTTATTAGACATTTATCTATTCATGTTAAAGCAACATCATCACCATGAACTGGTGCAGGATAGGAAACCTGTTTGCTTGTAACCATGAGCCCTAGAGGGAGGGTTTGTGTGAATCATAAGTTGCATATTAACGACTTTTGAATGTGAATCAATGGACAAAGGCAGTTTCATACATACTATGATATGGATGACACTAGTAATTAAATAAGTGTTTATCTATAAATGGAAAATAACATGTACTTTTGCCTCCCCACCATGATGGAGAAACACTGAGGAGAGAGGACAAGTGAAAATTAATCCTCCTCTCCTGTCAGATCAGAAATCCTAGAACAAATGGGATTCAGTCTCATCTCAGCCGCAGGGCAAGGCCAAGTTTCTCAGCTCATGATTCTCTCTACTCTAGGCTAGGATAATTACACTTTTGTTCTTCATGCTGTCGTAGTAATTTGTAAATACATGAGCAAATTTGGAGATATTTCACTTTTCAGTTGGGGTTTCCAATTTTCATGTTTCAAATTCCTGTTCTTGCTAAGGAATAAAACAGTTTTAAATTTGTGCACCCCAACAACAGAAGAATTAATTTCAGAACCAATCCAAGAAACTTAATCCTCTTCCTTTGCATTGCAGAAAACAGACAAACAACTTTCAGATGCTAGCAAGATCCAGACTTTAACAAAGATGAAAAGTGAAACGAATCTCTCCTCTCTGGGAGAGGTAATAACTGATAGCTTCAAAGAAAAAAAAATACTTAGTGGTAATTCCCAATGATTTGAAAAGTAACTAATGTGCTTGTGAGAGGTATGGTGCCTCTGTGTTCCCATGTCTTCAGTATTGCAAATAGTGTCAGAGAAGAGGAACCCAGCCTGGAACATTCCTTCACCTTCTTCATACCCTCACTTCTGGCAACACCCATAATATCACCCTCTAAGGCAGTATTAAGGCCATAGTTCTCAACATTCCCAATGCTGTGAACATTTGATGCAGTTCATCATGTTGTGGTGACCCTCACCATAAAATTATTTTCCTTGCTACTTCATGACTGTAGTTTTGCTAATGTTATGAATCATAATGTCAATATCAGTTCATAAGGTCTTATGTGACTTCTGTGAATGGGAGTCCTATGGTTACCAAATGGGTCCCAACCCACAGGCTGAAAATCACAGATTTAAGGGGTAAGTGATAAGAAATTAGACTATGGAGACTAAAATCAGAAAGTGAGCAACTTACAACACCGAGAGACAAACTCATGGAAATGCAGAGAATAAATAACAGAGACTCAGGTGGTAGCTAATGTCAACATGAATGCACACAACTTACCTGTATTTTTTAAATTGATTTATTTTATGTGTTTCAATGTTTTGCATGCATTCTCTCTATGCACCTTATGTGTGTGCTGCCCACAGACATCCAAGAGGGCATTTGATCACCATGAATGGCTGTTCCACATGGATGTCATCAGGAAGTGAGTGCTGTGAATCATACACAGGTCCTCTGCAACAGCAACAAGTGTTTTATAACAATATAACAAGAGCAATAAGTGTTTATACTGCCAAGCTATCTTTCCAGACCCCAGAATGAATGTGTTTGATGCACAGATGATCAGAGCATAGGCAAGAAATAAGTAGCCAACCAGAGGATGTTTGATAACTTCCTGGATCCTAGGCCTCATCACCTTCCAGTCTGACACATTGAAATCTAGAACTCATATATACAGGTAAATACCAATAGGAGGTTGGACATCAAGTCACACAGCTTTAATCAATACTATCTTGAAGTTCAGGCAGGCAGGTCTCTGTCAAATCAAGGACATCCTAGTCCTGATTTATTTGGTGGATTGTGGAAGGCATGAACCATGTGTGCCATAGCAGAAGGGTGAAGGTCAAAGGATAATTTATAGGAGTCAGTTCTTTCATCTCACCATTTCAGTCTCAGGGATCCAATTCCAATTGTAAGTCATCCTGGCAACTACATTTATCACCTTATCCCTCTCACTGGCCCTCTGATTTATACTATGACTGAAAATATTTTACACACACACACACACACACACACACACACACACACACACACACACACACACACCAAGAAGACTTATTTTTTAATTGAACTTGCTCAAATTTTCTTTGTATGTAGGAAATGCTATTCAGATTGGGAGATAATAATTGTCCATTTAGGGAAGAAATAATCTGGAAAAGTAGATTAACAAACTGATTTACAGAGCCCATTTGAGCATATTCATTGAACAAAGGCACACCACACCTAGATGCCACGTCATAGAGTTAGGGCAATGGAGGCACAACTCCATGGAGGTAAGAAGCTTGGAACCAGTGAGTGTTTGTGGAGAGTTCTGGAGAAAAGGGGTGCTCACAAACAATATTGCACAGTGGAATGGTGTGTGATAATTAGGTACAAGCTGTGTATGTATGAACCTGCACAAAGAGATGAAGGAAAATAAGTCCTTTGCGACTTGTTGTTTACAGAATCTGTGATCAGTTTTCAGTTGAGAAGCATGTTGATTTATAAAGTGTAATTTCTTTTTCTTTACAGTGTGGTTTGACACCATTTAAACTTGCCTCTTTTGAAAGAAAACACCAGATGGCACAGTTTTCAATACAAAACGGTGCAAAAGCACCTTTGGAAGTTGAGTCAAATAGGTAATGATTCTTCTTTTTTACAATCTTAGTAATGTTCTTGAGGGTGACAGTTGTTTAAGTAAGGGATCCTAAAATGATAGGAGGAAGATTAGCTTCAAATCAGAGGCACATAGTGAGTGTGAGCTAGAAAAGGGACGGTTCCAACCAAACCTAAAGAACAGTGTGCATCAGGACTCAACTTCCCATTTAAAAACAACAGATCTTCATTCATAATCTGATTTAATTGTTGATTTTCTACTAGTTAAGGAAACCATATTAATGTTCCTTACTTTGATTAGTTTCAACATTAATTGTTTTTAACAGTGAAATTTGTGATCATTTTAGTATTCCCATTGTTTCTTATATCTTTTCCTTCAAAATGTTATGTTCAACATAGTTTTGAAAATCATACTGTCTATTTGATCTCTCACTCTGCTTTAAATGGCTCTTGAACAATCATGACAGTTAAATGCCATTACCAGATGATATTCTTTTTTGTCCTGTCCTGACTGAAATATCTTGATGCTGTGTTGGTCAGATGTGAATCTGTGCACCCACACTCCTGAAACAGCTCTCATGGGTAGGGACAGTTATCCACAATGAGTATAAAGAACTAAGACTCAAGTGTTTTGTCTGTGCTGGGGGTCCCATCAGCTGTAGCCTTTGGACATGGTTCTGTAGAGAAGGTTCACACAACTGGGAGAAGCCCAACTTGGAATCAAGAAGAGCACAGCTATTGCATCAGAGTTCACCAACTACAAACCCCAGGCACCTAGAGTTTAGCCATAGGCAGGAAAGAAAGGAGACAGAGAGACTGTGCTATCCTCCCATGAGCTTTGAAACAGGCTGTGACTACACATTACAAGGCAACATTTCATGATGGTTTGGCATCTACTAGCAAACAGGTAACAACAACAACAAATACAAGGCCACCTATAGCCTGTCATAAATATGTTGGGTTGCTAGAGTAATGACAAGAGTTGCTCTCCTATTCCACCAAGTCCATCTCTTGGGAGAAGAGAGAAAGGACTGGGTGCTATAGGTTCAGGAGAGGAGGGATAAACTGGGAATAATAATTGAACTGGTGACGTACATAGGGAACTATAAAATATACTTACTATAGCCATTAGGACAAAGGATGTGGAAGAACCTCCTCTTACTGTCCCTGTGTGCCAGCCTGTGTTGTTGTGATTGTTGTTGTTGTTGTTGTTGTTGTTGTTGGTGGTGGTGGTGGTGGTGGTGGTGATGGTGAAAAAGCAGCTTCTATGCACCAGAAATGTGGGTACTTCTGAGACTGTTGGCAGCTTGATGCTTACTGATGGAGGTCATTTCATGTTCTACCAAACCATCATTGGAGAGATGATGAGACTCAATGAAATGTCTCAAAGATTCCTGACAGAAAAGGGGCCATGGTGCTTTAGAGGTGGAGGGAGAAGAATGAAACAGGAGCGTTCAGTTCTTTGAGCACATAAGCACAAAGCCATCAGTTATTGCAACCTTCAGAGCAAAGTGTGAGGAAAAACCACCATCCTGCCTCTAGAGTGTCTTATGTGTGTGTCTGTTGCATGTTTTGCATATGTCTGTGCACAGACATGAAGGGAAGTGGAGGATATTGGTGTCTTGTGTCATTCTCTAAATTACCCACTTGACATAAGGTGTCTGACTGACCTTGGAGCAGCTCTAGCAGCCAACAAGCCTAAATGATACCCTGTCTCTTCCACCCAAAGTACTGGGTTACAAGTGCATGTGTCCATGCCCAGCCTTTTATGTGGTTGATGAGGATTCAAACTCAAGCTGTTGTGTGTGGGCAGCAAGCACTCTTACTGACTGAGGCATCTAAAAAGCCACTGACTGTTTTGATTTATTTTTTTAATAGAAGTAAGAGTTAGTCTTCACTGAATGTTTTATAGATTGAGTGAAGTTGAAACTTACAAAAGCAACAAAAACTATAAAAATCACGTCAACATTGAACTACACAATGCAAAAATGTCTCTCTGTATACAGGTAACACATCTTTCAATAGAGTTGCTCAAAAGATCAAACCCACCCATTATTGCATGTTTTTATTCTAAAGGCTCTCTGAAAAACCTGATGCTCCTGCACCTGTCCAGGAGGATAAGAACAATGCCTCTCTTAGTAAGGTAAAATGATGCTTTGTGAAATTCATTTTTTTATGCATTTTGATAAAATGCAGCAGTAGTCTACCTATCACAGTTTTGTATGGAAATTAGGTGAGCAAAAATCATTGTGTTGGTGTGAACCATCATTTCTATAAACTTTAAATGACCAATAAGTACTTGCAAGTAGTGGTAACCCATTGAAGGGATGGACAGAAAACACAGTGAGTAGGAGATTGAGAGCTATCCTAACTTAGTAGATGTTTGATATTTGGCCAAGGATGGTGTGTAGAGATAAATACACCTTAGAGGTATTTTAAAATATGACTGTGGTAATATACCTGCATACATTTTAATGGGTCCAGTTATTTTAGTGATATAGGATTCTGCCAGGTGCCTTTTCCTTTGGCATTAAAAAAGGTAGCATTTATCATCCTATGGACACCCCTATTTCAGGATCACATATGAGAGCATCTCCTCTGTTTCTCTCTTTGCTTCTGCATTTACACTAGCAGGAAATTGTGGAAATTTAGCCACTTGTAATCTGTTATTCAAAACTTTTCATTTTGAAGAGAATACAGCAGGTTTTCTTTTAATTGCCTAGGAGTATGTTGAAAACTCTTCCTCTAATTACATAATAGTTATCTTTTCCCCAATTACCAGCAGTTCTAGAAGTGAAGATTCAGTTAGCATACAGTAAGACTTGAACTTCCTGATGTTTTGTTCTGTGTTTTAAAATAACGCACCCTTACATTCTTAGTGCCACATTCAAACATTTAAAATACTATAGGGTTGTTAGTAGATATTTATCTATTTATATTAAACCAAATTCTTCTCCAAGAGCTGGTGTAGGTTAGGAAACCTGTTTTCTTGTAACCATGAGCCCTAGAGTGAGGGTTTGTGTGAATCATAAGTTGCATATTAATGGCTTTTGAATGTGAATCAATGGACAAAGGCAGTTTCACACATACTATGATATGGAAGACACTAGTAATTAAAACAGTGTTTATCTATAAATGGAAAATAACATGTACTTTTGCCTGTATGCCATGATGGAGAAACACTGAGGAGAGAGGACAAGTGAAAATTAATCCTCCTCTCCTGTCAGATCAGAAATCCAAGAACAAAGGGGATTCAGTCTCATGTCAGCCGCAGGGCAAGGCTAAGATTCTCAGCTCATGATTCTCTCTACTCTAGGATAGGATAATTACGTTTTCATTCTTCAGGGTGTCATAGTAATTTGTAAATACATGAGCATATTTGGAGATATTTCAATTTTAAGTAAGAGTTTCTACTTTGCATGTTTCAATTTCCTGGGCCTGCTAAGGTTTATAGCTGTTTCAATATTGTACACCGCAAACAAAAGAATTAATTTCAGAAACACACCAAGATAGTTAATCCTCTTCCTTTGCATTGCAGAAAGCAGAAAAACAACTTTCAAATGCTAGCAAGATCCAGACTTTAACAAAGATGAAAAGTGAAACGGATCTCTCTTCTCTGGGTGAGGTAATAACTGATAGCTTCAAAGAAACAAAAATGCTTACTGATAATTCGCATTAACTTGAAAAGTAACTTATATGCTTGTGAGAGGAATGATGCCTCCGTGTTCCTAAGTCTGCAGTATTGCAAATAGTGTCAGAGAAGAGGAACCCAGCCTGGAACATTCCTTCACCTTCTTCATACCCTCACTTCTGGCAACACCCATAATATCACCCTCTAAGGCAGTATTAAGGCCATAATTCTCAACATTCCTAATGTTGTGAACATTTGATGCAGTTCTTCATGTTGTGGTGACACTCACCATAAAATTATTTTCCTTACTACTTCATAACTGTAGTTTTGCTAATGTTATGAATGATAATGCCATGTAAATTCCTAATGTGATTCTTGTGTTTTCAGAATGGCTAAGCAGAGAAATGTAACTTGAAATATTAGTTTCTATTTTTCTGTGTCCATACACTGTGATTTATGAGGAGAGCATCTTCTAGGAAACAAACACTCAAAAAGAGCCAACATCTGAGAATAAAATCAACAAAATGAAGATCCACATTCTCACACCTTCTCAAACACGATGATACTAATGTCACTACTTAAGATTCTATTACTGATGCCACTGATCCTGATGATGTCACCAGTGATGTTCTTGATGATGCAACTGATAATCTTTTCTTTTCTCATTAGTTACAGCTGAATCAGAATATTAATTCTTTAAAAGAAGAACACATCAAGTGACAATCTCTCAGGAAGATTTATAAAAAATAAAACATGTAAATTTAAATATTTATCTGAAAGATGACACCGTATATATTGCATTCTCTGTATGTCTGTGAAGTTTTCCCATTAAAATGCATTGTGCAAATATTTTAAGGTGTTTCTTGGTATTGGACAACCTGATCACCCAACCTCTCAGTGATATGTTTAAGGGGGAGGATTTTATTATAGATACCAGAGATAGAACAGATAAGAGTCATCTGGAATGTCAAAAGCAGAAGGAGATGTTGGCTGAACATAGTCAGTCAACTGGACCTGGCTAATGATAGAAGCAGAAACAGATCAGAGAGGCAGAGAGAGAGAAAGAGACAGAGGAGGAGACAGAGAAAGAGAGGGAGTGGAACATGGAGCCAGGAGGAGACAGAGAGACAAAGACAGAGAGAGGTTTGTAGAGACTGAGAAGCTATGGGAAGGGAAGATTGTGAACTAGGGTGAGTTTGGGATGTGGGAGGAGGGGAGAGGACCTAGGACACTAGCATAGACTTTGAAATGCATAACAAGTACTTGGGACACTGAAGGAGCCTGAAGGCTAGCATGTGCCTCATTGTGGTCATAGCATCCAGGCAACCATTTTCTCTACTGCCTGTCATCAGAGAAATGACACCTTTGGGTAGAGCTTCACAAGTGTTTGAGGAATGTTGGCTTCTATCCACCTTCCAGAAACCCTCCTTAAGTCCAGGATGGGCCTGAACTTAGAGTTTGGGCAACTGGAACTTTCTTTGAACATAACAGGTGTCAATCAATTTAGTGGATTTTCCAAGTCACAAACCAGCTTTGTTGAGGTTTACATATTCAAACTGCTCAAACACAATTAAAAACATCCCCTCAAAGTGCCATATTGTCTTTAACATCCATAGAGTTCAAGTGTGGTTGCTTACCTGCATTTCCTGTTCTTTTAATTTTATGACACCCCATCACCCAGCACATATTAACCGCACAAAGTCCCTCACTGAGGGGTGGGGCCTTACGAGCCCCTCACTGTGTATGAAGATGATTGTGTCCTGGACACCCTTTTGTTGGTTAAATCGGTGCTGCTCGTGGCTGGGCTCCACCATGGTGGCAATGCAAACAGAAGGGTGTGCTGGTTGGTGGAAGAATCATGAGCCATGGTTACCTTTCTAGAGCTTTATTGGGAGAGGGGGAGAGAGGAAGAGAGAGGAAGAGAGACAGAAAGACCGTGAAGGGTGGAAAGAAAGAAGGGAAGGGGGAAGATGGACACAGAGGTTCTGTCTGCTTTTTAGGCTGGCCCTCCTCCCAGGATGCTGTAGTTAAGGACAAAACCTTTACACCTTTCAAAGAAATCATCAACTTCCTCTGCCTCCCTCTTCCAGAGTAGTCCCTGAGCCTTGGATGATATGATTCAGAAATTCTGTTTGAGGTCTGAGCGCTTCATAATTATGCATTCTCTAAGATTTGGCCAGGTATGAGTCTGCACATTTACCACAACCCACTGCATAAATAAATGTCTCTGGTGAGGCATGATAGTTGCCCTAATGAACAGGAATAAGCCTGAGTATTTAGAAGCCAGCTCGATGCCATGTAGTTTTAACAAAATGACAGTAGAGAGCCTATTGTGTGGACTCAACACATCAGCCATTAACTCAGAGTCACAATACTGCATCAGGGCTGCATTAAGTAAAGAAATAACTCATGTCCACTTTCAGTCCTTCAACCAAGAGCAAGTCCAGGTTTGGATTTTCTACTTCATGCCCCCTGTCTCCCTCATCTATCTGCTGCATGACTCTGAGTCTGTGCCTGTCTGAAGAAGTCTGTCTGTCCCAGTCTCTGTTTTTTTATCTGAGTCTGTGCCTGTTCCTATGGCTGTCTGTGTCTGTCTGTCCCTGCAGCTGTCCCTGTGTGTCAATGTGAGTGTCTTTCCCTTTCATGTACTCACTTTTATTGACTTCCCAGGAAGAATCACATGGGGAAGGAGTGGGAACACTTTACAGAAATCTTTCATGGATTTTTACAAGGGATTAAGCCAATAACTTCAACTGACCCCAACTCACACAGACAACAAACAGTATTATAAACTCCATTGTTTACCCAGTGAAGCTACTGTGTTCAATAGTTTTGGTGGATATTCATTTAAAAAGAGTGTTTTCAATCTCTATGTTTGCTATTTTCTGCAAATGATACACATGAATTGTTCTGGATCAGGCCATAGAGGAGAACATAATAAGATTGCAGTTAAGTATTGGTTCAGGTTGTAAAAGTTGATTGTGAGGGAAGTCCGAGGAAAGAAATGGTGATTGTTACATTGTTCTCGTAAAAGTGGGTTTAACAATCAGTTTGAGTACACAGTAGGGCTCACAGTCAGTGGGAGGTGTGGGTGAAGAAGCATCTAGTTTACTGCCATCCTGGAGCCCTCGGGCATCTGTTTCTTGTGAGTGAACTGGGTAGACATGAATATGTAAGTGGAGCAAAGTATGCAGTATGGAGAGGTATAATTAAGAAACACAATAATGAATGTCAGTTAAATTACCATCAACTTTTTGTCTCGCGTGTTATAGAGACTGATTCTCAAGAAGAAGCCTCCCCTGGCTGATGATTAACTCTGACAAAGTTTCTATTGAACAAGGTGCGACGATGCACATATTAGGCTCTCTATCGAGTTCGCGAACCACTAACTAGGCAGGAATGATATCTGAGAGGGTGTGCAAGAGATTTGCAGCCCAGACTGCTCACTCTGGAACACACCACATTATTCCTGAATTTAGGTGGCCTTACTATAAGCCTTAGACTAAGATGCCTGTGTAGCTTAGGTGCGGCCGTAGAAGGTTGGCAGTCAGAGGAGGGCTGCATAGATGGGATCACATGTCAATAGGATAGGGTTCTATGTTCCATGGGTGCGTGGGCTCGCAGGTAATTTTACTACATATTAACATCTTATGAGCTGCTTATAGAGGTAACTATTTTGAGGTGTACTGGTTCTTCCCAGAAGTTTACGTTATTGTGGTGAGCGTGCTAGGGGTGGGTAGGTGCGTGTGTGTGGTGGG
Organism: Onychomys torridus; assembly: GCF_903995425.1. Lineage (NCBI taxonomy): Eukaryota > Metazoa > Chordata > Mammalia > Rodentia > Cricetidae > Onychomys > Onychomys torridus. Next base: position 87,324 of record NW_023413578.1, on the reverse strand, counting down.
GCAGAAGAATAGTACAAGGCATGGTGGAATGGAGAAGGGGACCCTCAAAGGAAGAGGTAGGATGGCACCCAGCCAGTAAGGATTTTTGTCGTTCATCTATATTATTGATCAGGCTATTTCAACACCTTGTATTATTTCAATGTCTGCTTGGGACATGTTTTCTTGTTCCTTTGCCCATAGACAAGTTTTAGATGCGTAAGTCATGCAGTCTCTCTTGCATCAGTATTGTGCTTCCTAGATAATGTGTGCTCATTAGTCCATGATTGTGTCTATACTGTAGAGAAATGCTGAGAAACATAAGAGTATTCCGTGTTCTCCAATTGCAGAAAAAAAGTCCAAAGTTGTTTATCAGCTGTAGGAGTTTCTTAACTTGTTATTTCCTTTATTTCTCTGTGAAGTTCTGTCTGGCAGAGTTGTCCATTGATGAGAGTGGAGTGTTAAAGTCCCCCCAATTAATGTGTGGCATTCAATATGTGAATTTAGCTTTAGTAATGTTTCTTTTACAAATGTGGGTGCCCTTATATTTGGGGCATAGATATTCAGAATTGAGACAACATCTTAGTGGATTTTTCCTTTGATGAATATGGAATATCCTTCTCCATTTCTTTTGATATATTTTAGTTTGAAGTCTATTTTGTTAGATATTAGGATAGCTATATCAGCTTGTTTCTTTGGTCCTTTTGATTGGAAAACCGTTTTTCTAACCTTTTTCATTCAGGTAACATCTGTCTTTGTTGTTGAGGTATGTTTTCCCTATGTAGCAGAAGAATGTATCCTGTTTTCATATCCATTCTGGTAGCCTGTGTATTCTAATTGATGAATTGTGTCTTTTGAAATTAAGAGATATTAATGACCAGTGATTGTTAATTCCTGCTTTTTTGTGTGTATTTCTCCCTAGTGTGGGATTATCTATTGACAGTGTTTTTGTGGGTGTAGCTAATTTCCTTGGGCTGGAATTTTCCTCCTAGTAACGCTGTAGATCTGGGTTTGTTGATATTATTGATTAAATTTACTTTGTCATGAAATGCTTGTTTTCTCCATCTATGGTTATTGAAAGTTTTGCTGAGTAGCTCAGACTCCTAGCAATGGTGGAGAAGGTACCTGAACTAGCCTTCCCTTGTACTCAGATTGGTGATTACACTAATTGTCATCATAGAGTCTACAACAAGTGACTGGTGGAAACACAGGCAAAGACCCACTTCCAAGAATTTGGCAGAGCTTCTAGAGTTCAGTTGAAGAGAGAGGGGAGGGACTAGAGGAGCAAAGGGGGTCAAGATCATGATAGGAAAAATCAAAGATAGCTGACCTAAGCTAGTGGGAGTTCACAGACTCTGTACTGACAGCTGGGGTGCCAGCATGGGACTGAACCTCTGAATGTGGATGGCAGTTGTGTGGCTTGATCTGTTTGTTGGAACCCTGGCAATGGGACCAGGACCTATCGTGGGTACATGAACTGGTATTTTAGAGCCCCTTCCTTCTCGTGGGATGACTTACTCAGGCTTGATGCAGTGGGGAGGGGCTTAGTCCTGCCTCAACTTGGTATGCCAGCTGGTTTTGACTACTCAAGGGAGGCCTTACTTCTTTTGGCGGTGGGGTGGGATATGGAGGAGGTGGGGGAGGAATAGGACAATTGGAGGTAGGGGGAATAGTGGTTGGTATGTAAAACAAAAAAATTAAATAAAAAAAAGTTTTGCAGGGTCTAGTAATCTGGGATGGCATCCATCCATGGTCTGCAGAATGTCTATCCAGGACCTTCTGGCTTTTAGAGTCTTCATTGACAAATCAGGTGTAATTCTGATAGGTCTGCTTTTATATGTTACTTGGCCCTTTTCCTTTGCAGCTTTTAATATTCTTTCTTTATTCTGCATGTTTAGTGTTCTGATTTTTATGTGGCAAGGGGACTTTTTTTTCTGGTCCAATCTATTTGTTTTTCTGTAAGCTTCTTGTACATTTATAGGTATGATCTTTTTTAGGTTGGGACAATTTTCTTCTATGGTTTTGTTGAATATGTTTTCTGGGCCTTTGAGCTGGGTTTCTTCCACTTCTTCTATTCCTATTAGTCTTAGGTTTAGTCTTTTCATAGGGTGCCAGATTTTGTAGATGTTTTGCGTTATGAATTTTTTAGATTCAATGTTTTCTTTGACCAATGAATCTAGTTCTTCTATCATATCTTCAATGCTTGTGGTTCTCTCTTCCATCTCATGTATTCTCTTGGTGAGTCTTGCTTCTATAGTTTCTATTCACTTACTCAGGTTTTCCATTTCCAGAATTCCCTCAGTTGGTGCGTGTATGTTTTTATTGCTTCGATTTCCATTTTCTGGTCTTGAACAGTTTCATTTTATTCCCTGTCATGTGTTCATTTTTTCTCAATTTTCTTGGCATTCTTTAAGATATTTATTGATTTCTCCAATTTTTTGGTAGTGCTTTTCTCTATATTTTAAAGGGATTTTTCTTTCATTTTCTCTTTTAGTACCTCTGTCATCTTCATAAAGTTAATTTAAAGGTCATTTTCTTGTGTTTCAGCTGTGCTGGAATGTTCAGTTCTAGCTGTCAAAGGATAGCTGGGTTCTGGTAGAGACATATTGAATTTTTTGTTAATGATTGTGTTTTTATGCTGGCATTTAGACATGTAGACTTGGGGTGATTATGGGTCTAGGCCTTTATTCCTGTTACTCTTTGTTGGATGGGTGTTTTGTTCCTTGGTTTCTATTTCCTCTCTGGTCTTCTGTCCTGAGTTGCCATGAGTTCTGGTGACTGATGAGTCTTCAGGTCCAGTAGGGTGTCTCTGGGTTTGGGGGGTCTTGGTTCCCTTGTTCCAGTCTGGCCTCTTGTAAAGCTGAAATCTTCTTGCAACTCTAGAATAAGCTTGTTCTCTAGTAAAGCCTGAGTCACATTCTGGGTACGTAGGCCAGCCAGGCCTGTGGTAGAGGTGCTGGGGATCTTCTTTTAAATGGTGTGGACTGTGTGTGTGGGGCCTATGGTTTCTATTCTTACAACTGCTGTGGACTGTGTCTGGGCTTATGGAGTCCACTGGAGTTCTGTTCTGGCTTGTGTGGCCTGGGCCCATTCTGGCTGGTATTTTCTGTGCCTCAGTGGTGCAAGTCTGCTGCGATTGGGGTGGGGTCCCAGTAATATCAGTGACAGGGATGAGCTGTGATGGCATTAAGCTGGGGAAAGGTCATGGTGGACAGAATAGGGGGTACAGTTCTGCTGCTAGGCAGGTCACTTACCTGTTCTGGCTCATGTGGCCTAAGCCTGCTTTGTGGAAGTATTCTGAGGTTGGGAGGAGGGCCCACGCATGGAGCTGGGGATTAGCTGGGAGGGTGTAAGTTTAGGGACTACTCAAGGGAGACATGTGGGGGTGCAGTTTAGCCACCTGTTTTGGCTGGTGTGTTCTATGCCTAAGTGGTAGAAGTCTGTTGGGATTGTGGGAGGGATTCTAGTGGTAGCAGGGCCAGGGATGAGCTGGGATGAATTGGCTGGGACAGGATTGTAGGGGACAGAATGGGAAAATCACTTCTCTCTCTCTCTCTCTCTCTCTCTCTCTCTCTCTCTCTCTAGTTTTTTTGGGATAAGGTTTCTCTGTGTAGTCCTGGAACTCACTCTCTAGCCCTGGCTGGCCTCGAATTCACAGAGATCTGCCTGGCTCTGCCTCCCGAGTGCTGGGATTAAAGGCGTGTGCCACCACTGCCATGCCACTTTACTCTCTCTTTAAAGGTTTACTTTATTAATTTAAAACTATTTTTTCTATGGCTGTCTATACCCATTTCTCCAACATCTAAGCATATTTTCAAACATATTGTATCCATGAAGAGGTTTTCTCAGTCTGGACCTGGCTTTTGTGTGCCTGTAGTCTTCTCTGACCATGTGAGCCAAACCTTGAATTTTCAGGTCCAAGTCTGTGCACATGGCACTGGTGGCTGAGTCCACTTCACTGGGGTCAGTGCAGCAGGCTACCCCACTGGTTCTGGGTTGCATCACTGTTTGCCCTTCCATGAGAGCTTAGCCTCATGCCATTGGGCATCAGCCAGGAGCTGCATTTTCCTTCCCCAACTCTGGGAATTTGTTGGGCTGAGCAGGGGCAGGTGTTTCTACCTAGTATCTATTCAAGTTCTTGGCTACACAGCACGATCTCTTAAAGGAGCCACACTTTTGTGTGCAGTGAATACTGGGCTTGCTTGAGAGATGGTGGTTACTAAGAAGCTGTGTCTGTCTCTGTGTTTGGAACTTTTTCCCCCCAGATTTCTCAGGCCCTCTGTGGATATATGTGCTGCATGCTGGGCATCAATTGTAGTTGGACTTTCTTTGGACCTCCAGTTCCCAAATAATGACATGGAGACTTCTTATTAATTATGAATGCCTGACCTTTGCCTAGGCTTGTTCCCATCTAGCTCGTATAACTTAAATTAACCTGCTAATATTAATCTACTGTCTGCCACATGGCTTGTTACCTCTCCTCCATAGTATACATCTGACTAGCTCTGCATCTCATTATCTAAATCTGTGCATCTGAAATTCTTCCCAAGTTTCTCTCTCTCCCCAGAAGTTATGCCTATTTTCTCCTTTCTAGCTATTGGCCATTCAGCTCTTTATTAAACTAATCAGAAGGTGCCTTAGGCAGAGACATATCTTCACAGTGTACAACAAGATTATCCCATAACAATCTAGGAAGAATGAGAGAACAAGAAATAGGGCCATGGGAATGATCATGAATGGAGACCTAGGAGTCTCTTCTGAGAACAGTCTCCAGTTCAGGGCAGTATCGTTGAGCAGTCTCCTCCCAATCCCATGCACATAGGAAAGGTCTGATCTTTTATAACCATATAGGGACAGAGGGAAGTTTCACACCATGTATTTAGTACATCATAGTATAAGTGACAAGGAGCATGGAGGAGCCAGGTGCCGAAAACTGAGAGTATGTGAGTCACAGCACAGACAGCTCCTCTACTCTGTCCTAGAGTGAGCTGCAGGAGATGTGACCTGACTAGGGGTTATGACCTGACTAAAGCTGTGGGAATCTGGCCTCAAGGTGCAGATCTGTGTCTTAACACAGAGGTGAAAAAGTAATGACTAGACAGAGGAGGAGAATGGCTAGATTCTCTTAAGATAAGAAAATGAGAAGGTACGCAGAGTTTGTTCCTGAAGGAAGTGTGGGTGGGGGCATGGGGCACAGAGGCTCAGTTGTAGCAATTTCTAGATGAACAGAAAATGGTAAGGGGAGGGGAAAGCCATATTGTTCCCTTCTTAAAATTAATCACCATTGTCCAGTATATTCTGAAAAACTTATATTCCCAACTATGATGGGCAGCTTTCAAAATGATTTTTTTCCTAGAGATAATCCAAAAAGAAGGCCCCAGCCTTCTGGAGTATGTAGAAGGTGTGGCAAAGGCTGATGTTGGACTCATGACTACAGATCAACAAAGGACAGACAAAGTAACCCTTTGCCATTAGAAAATTCACCAAGGGGTGTCATTTGCTGGCCCAGATATTTGATTCAATCATTCACTGTCTGCATTGGAGGAACTCCTCCACAGAGCAAAAGATTTAATTCTTCTTGTTAAAAACAACACTGCTTTGGATGTAATCAAGGACAGAACTTCTTCAGTAGATAAAACAAAAAATTCAGGAGAGACCAGAAAACAAGTATTTTGGCAAACTCCTGTAAATTACCAGACCAAAGCTAAAAATACAAATAATGGCCTTGAATTTGAAGGTTTAATAGACACAGAAGCAGATGTAATAACAATTTCACCAAAATCTTAGCATCCAAATTGGGTTCTTCAGGAGGTAAATATTCGGGTTCTAGGGATTGAAATGTTTTCTCATGTAAAGCAAAGTACAAGATGGGTCTAGTGTGCAGGGCCAAAAGGACAGAAAGGAAAATTAAAGCCATATGAGCCTAACATAGTAATGAATTTATGGGGACCTGAATAGTTGCAATGGAAAACACAGATTAACATTCTTCCAATCTCAGAAACAAACCATAAAATAAAGAATATTTCTGAGAAAAATATTAAAATGTATTATTAAGAGCAGTCACTGACTGTTCAGGTTGTACATGATCAGGAACCACAACAGCTGTTGGTTTTTCAAAAGTACCAACTGCCCTACCATTAAAATGGCTAACTGACAAACCTATGTGGGTGGAACAATGGCCTTTGACATAAAATATTTATAGGCCCAAGGACAGCTGGTACAGGAGCAGATAAATGCTCAACACATTGAAGTATCGACCAATCCTTAGAATTCTCCTATACTTGTCATTAAAAAGAAATCTGGGGTGCTGGAGAGATGGCTCAGAGGTTAAGAGCACTGGCTGCTCTTCCAGAGGTCCTGAATTTAATACCCAGCAGCCACATGGTGCCTCACAGTTATTTGTAATGAGATCTGGTACCCTATTCTGGTATATAGACTGTATACATAATAAAGAAATCTTTTATTTTTTAATTTTTTAAAGATTTATTTATTTATTATGTATACAGTGTTCTGCCTGCAAGCATCCCTGCAGGCCAGAAGAAGGCATCATATCTCGTTACAGGTGGTTGTGAGCCACCATGTGGTTGCTCGGAATTGAACTCAGGACCTCTGGAAGAACAGCCTGTGCTCTTAACCTCTGAGCCATCTCTCCAGCCCCATAAATCTTAAAAAACAAAAGGAAATCTGGAAAATGGAGACTGTTAACAGATGTAAGAGCCATAAATAAGGCAATTCAGCCAATGGTCTCTTTACAGCCTGGAATTCCCCTGCCTTCTTTTTTACCTAAGGGATGGTCTATTATAGTGATTTATTTAACTGACTGATTTAAAAAAAAAAAAACTATACTTTTCCAAGAAGAGGATAAAAAATTTTGACTTCATGGTGCCTACTTATAATAATGTTAAACCTCTGAAAAGGTATGAGTGAAAAGTTCTTCTTCTACAAGGAATGTTAAACAGCCCTACCTTGTGTCAATATTTTGTACAACAGCCATTAGAAATAATTCACAAACAATTTCCTCAATCTAAAATTTATCATTATATGGATGATATCTTCCTGTTTATTGAGATGTAGACACCTTAGAAAAAATGTTTCAAAAAAGAAAAAAAAAACAAAATAAAACAAAAAAAATCAGGTGGTGGTGGCACATGACATTAATCCCAGCACTTCGGAGGTAGAGCCAGGCAGATGTCTGTGAGTTTGAGGCTAGCCTGGGCTGCACAGTGAGATCCAGGAAAGGCGCAAAGCTACACAGAGAAAACCTGTCTCAAAAAACAAAAAACAAACAAACAAAAAAAGACAAGAAAAAATGTTTCTTGAAGTAAAGAGAATTTTACCTTACTGTGGATTATAAATTGATCCTGAAATATACAAAGAGGAGACTCTATCAGTTCTCTAGAAAATAATATAGGTTTACAGAAAACTCAACAACAGAAAGTACAAATCAGGAGAGATCAGTCATAAACTCTGAATGATTTTCAAAAATTGCTGGGAGACATTTCCAATCTATGCCCCACTATTGGAGTAACAGCTTAAGAACTGAGTAAGTTGTTTCAAACCTTAAAAGGTGACAAGGACTTAAATAATCCAAGAGAATTATCAAGTGAAGTTGAGAGAGAATTGGCTTTGGTGGAATAGGAATTACAGGATGCACGTGTGGATTACTACTACCTTCTACTCATTCTCCTACAGAAATTATTATACAGAGAGAATATAAAAATCTTAGATTGGATTTTTTTAAACTACATAACAGAATGAAAAATTAAAGACTTATTAGGAAAGTTTTCTGAATTGAATCTGAAAGGAAAAATGAGACTTCATCAGTTAGCAGGAATAGACCCAGCAGAAATTGTGGTACCTTTTAATATTACAGAAATTGCCTCACTATGGTCAGAAAATGAACATTGACAAAGAACTTGCAGTAATTTTTCGGAGATATTAGCAACAAATAACCCCAAAACAAGAGACTCCAGTTTATAAAGAGAACAAAATGGATCCTTCCTCACATTGTATGGAGAACACCAATTTCTGGTGCCCTCACATTCTAAACTGATGCAAATAAGTCATGTAAGGCAGGTTATAAATCATGAAAAATAAGTAGAGTGGCTCAAAGCCCTTATATTCAGTTAAAAAAAAAACAGAGTTGTATGCCATTCTTATGGTGTTATTAGATTTTCCTGAATCTCTTAATATACTTACTGACTCTCAATATGCAGAAAGAGTTGTTTTACATATTGAAGCTGCTAATCTTTTCCAGATGATTCAAAATTAACTCCACTATTTATTCAACTACAACAAGTAATCAGAAATAGAAATTATCCATTGTATATATCACATATTAGATCCCATACAGGTCTACCAGGCCGTCTAGCATAAAGTAATGATGAAATTGATCAGCTATTAATACAAAATGTTCTAGAAGCCTCAGAATTTAATAAGAAACACTATGTTAACAGCAAAATTTTGAAGAAAGGTTTTTCAATCATTTGTTGACAAGCCAAGGAAATTATATCTACTTGTTCTTTGTGTAACAAAACTCTATCACCTGCAGGAAGTAATCTAAAGAGTAATCAAAGAAGTGTGATTTGGCAAATGGATGTGTTTCATTTTATAGAGCTTGGAAAATTAAAATATGTCTACCATACCATAGATACATATTCAGGATTTCAATGGACAACTGCTTTGAGTTCTGAGAAGCTGTAATTATACTTTATTGGAAATTATAGCTATTATCAGGATATCTATATAAATTAAGACTGAAAATGTTCCAGCATATGTCTCTAACAATATGAAAAAGGTTATTGCACTTTTACAACATAACACATATTACAGATGTACCACACAGTGCTACAGAACAAGCAGTTATAGAAAGATCTAATTGCACTTTAAAAGATATGCTTAATAAACAGAAAAAGTTAATAAAGTATCCCCAGAGATAGATTATACAGTGCTTTACTAACTTTAAATTTTTAAAATGCTAGTGAGAAATGAATGGAGCTGCAGAGAGAGATACTAGATAATAGGAAAAAATGCTGAATTAAATCAGCCTGTATATTTTAAATATGTGTTCACCTCAGAAAGGAAACGAGATATTTGAAGAAGATTTGCTTTGTTTCTGCAGGAAAAGAGAAGCTATGAACATCATAAAAATTGAAGAAGATTAGAGATGAACAAGAGAGATGTCTTTCTTAGGAAAGGCAATAGTTTATCAAAGAGCATGGCCATTCAATCAAAAATAACTTAAAAGATTAACAAATATCTTTAATCTGATCAGGTATGGAAAAATTATTACTGTAATTATTAGTAGTAAAAGGTAATTCTTTTTCTGTTACCAAAAAATACAGTTTGCCTTAACAAAGATATAACCTGCCAGAAAAGAACATTGTTTGTAATAGCCACCAATCAAAATGTGCTGGGGCCTACACACAGTAGTAGAGAGACAATGTACATCAATGGATCTCTAATGCATTGGAACATCATCCAGATGGACACAAGATATTTATGCACTACAAATATGAAATACTGAGGTTGAAACTGAAGAAACACATGTGTATCACCACATAAACAGACAGTGGTTCTGTGTGGCCTTTGGGTGCTAGATGGGGTTGCTTCCACTATGCCCACACAGGTCTGGACTGTTCTTACTTTCTGTCAGTATTTTGTGTCCATGTTGGGTTCAATCATTTAGTGCAGGACATACCCAGTGTAGACAAACTGCAATGTTAGAATCTTTTATCTGAATTAGCCCTGCTGAAAATAGGAGGTGTGGTGGAGTAATGCAGCCAAAGGTTCAGAACTGGGCCTGGAGAGATGGCTCAGTGGGTAAGAGTACCAACGACTCTTCCAGAAGTCCTCAGTTCAATACCCAGCAACCACATGGTGGCTCACAACCATCTGTGATATGATATGGTTCCCTTTTCTGGCCAAAAGGGATACATGCATGCAGAACACTGTATACTTAATAAATAAATAAATCTTTAAAAAAAATAAAAGAGGGTTTGGGGATTTAGCTCAGTGGTAGAGCACTTGCCTAGCAAGCACAAGGCCCTGGGTTTGATCCTCAGCTCTGAAAACCCCTCTCCAACATTGCCAGGAATCTTAGCTGTGGTCATCATTGCAGATTTCTGGTAGTTTCCCTGGCACCAGGATTCTGCCTAAACCCAAAATGGTCCCTCATCAACATATCTCTTTCATTATTATCCCTGCCTGTCCTAACCTCAACCTGCCCAACTTAATCACTCATATTTCCATACACCCATGCCCCTAGATAACCTAGGAGATCACTTCTATTTCCCCTTCCCAGAGAAATCCATGTGTGTCTCTTTGAACCCTCCTTGCTAGCTAGCTTTTCTGGGGCTGTGGATTGTAGCCTGGTTATCCTTTTCTTTACAGCTAATATCCACTTATGAGTGAGTATACACCACATTGGTTTTCTGTGTCTGTATTACCTTAATCAGGATTATTTTAAACATCCCATCCATTTGTGTGAAAATTTCATGTGGTCATTATTTTTTTTATTGCTGACTAATACTCCACTGCCCAACCCCACACATCTGAATATTCTCCCCATGGCTAACCCTCCCCTGTCACCCCAGAAGACTACAGAGGCATTGGCAAAACCCATACCAGATGGAAGAAAAGATAGCTAAACTCCAGTAAGAATATTTTCAACAACAGAAATGGTAATATGGCACCACTAGAACACAGTGATCCTACAACAATAAGACCTGAACATTACAACACAGATGAAACTGAAGAAAATAGCCTTAAAAATAATTTTGTGAAGATGATAAAGGCCCTTAAATAGGAATTGAAACATTCCCTTAAAGAAATTGAGGAAAAAGCAAACAAAAATGGGAAGAAAACAATAAACCCCTTAAAGTCAAGAAAGTAAACAAAACAAACTAACAAACAAACAAACAAAAATGGGTGAAGGAAGTGGGTCAAGACTTGAAAATTGAAATGAAAGGAATAAACAAACACAAACCGAAGGAATACTGGAGTTGGAAAATCTGGGTAAATGAACAGAAACTACAGATACAAGCATCACCAACAGTATACAAGAGATGGAAGAGATAATCTCAGGGATTGAAGATACAATAGAGGAAATAGATTCATTAGCCAAGGAAAATGTTAAACCCAACAAATTACTAACACAAAACATCCAGGAAATCTGGGATACCATGAGAAGACCAAACTGAAGAATATTGGAGATAGGAAAAGAAGAATCCCAGCTCAAAGGCACAGAAAACATATTCAACAATATCATAGAAGCAAACTTTGTCAACCTAAAATTGGCATGCTTATAAAGGTACAAGAAGCTTACAAAATTCTAAAAAGGCTGGACCCCCCCAAAATAAAGTACAAACACAGTATAATAATGAAAACCCTAAACATATAAAATAAGGACAGAATATTAAGAGCTGTATAGGGAAAAAGTCAAGTAAATTACACTGGCAGACCAAACAAAGTTACACATGACTTCTCAATGGAGACTTTAAAATCCAGAGATCCTGGACAGACATTTGGCAGACATTAAGAGACCACGAATTTCAGGCCAGACTACTATACCCAGCAAAATTTTCAGTCACCATATGTAGAGAAAACAAGGTATTTCATGACAAAACCAAATTTAAACAATACCTGCCCACTAATTCAGCCCTACAAAGAGTCCTAGAATGAAAACTGCAACACAAGAACGTTAGGTACACCTACAAAAATACAGGAAATAGATAATCACACACCAGCAAAATCCAAAGAAAGGTAACACACACACACACACACACACACACACACACACACACAAACACACACCACACTCACAACCATCACAAACCACAACTAAAAATAACATAAATTAACAAACACTGATAATTTCCATTTTAATATGCACGGACTCAATTTGCCAATAAAAAACATAGGGTAATTGAATGAATAAGAAAAAAAACTGTGATGAGTATGTAATGTCCTTCTCAATCTCTTTTGATTGATTTTAGTTTGAAGTCTATTTTGTTAGATATTAGAATAGCTACAGCAGCTTGTTTCTTAAGACCATTTGATTGGAAAGACTTTTCCAAGCCTTTGACTCTGAGGTAGTGTCTATCTTTGAAGTTGAGGTGTGTTTCTTGTATGCAGCAGAAAGATGAGTCCTGTTTTTGTATCCATTCTGTTGGCCTGTGTCTTTTAATAGGTGAATTAAGTCCATTGATATTAAGGAGTGTTAATAACCAGTGATTGATAATTCCAGTTATCTTTTGGAGGAAGTGTGTGTGTATTTCCCTTCTTTGGGACTTACTGCTGTGGTGTTATCTATAGCATGTGTTTTCTTGGGTGTATCTGACTTCTTTAGGTTGGAATTTTCCTTCTAGTGTTTTCTGTAGTGCTGGAATTGTGGGTAGGTATTGTTTAAATCTGGTTTTGTCTTGGAATGCCTTGTTCATTCCATCTATGGTAATTTGAAAGTTTTGCTGGGTATATTAGTCTAGGCTGGCATCTGTGGTCTCTTACTGTCTGCATTACATCTGAAAGGCAAGTCCTTTTGGCTTTCAAAGTCTCTGTTGAGAAGTCAGGAGTTATTCTGTTGGGTCTGCATTTATAAGTCACTTGGCACTTTTCCTTTGCTGCTCTTGATATTCCTTCTTTATTCTCTATATTTAGTTGTTTGATTATTATGTGTCGAGGGGACTTCTTTGGGGGGTGTAGTCTGTTTGGTGTTCTATAGACATTTTGTATCTTCATAGGTGTTTCCTTCTTTGAGTTGGGAAAATTTTCTTCTATAATGTACTTGAATATATTTTCTGTGCGTTTGAGTTGGTATTCCTCTTGTTATATCCCTATTATTCTTAGGTTTGGCCTTTTCTTGGTATCCCAGATTTCCTGGATATTTTGTGTTATGACATTTTTGGCATTGGTATTTTCTTTGACTGACAAATCTATTTCCTCTATTGTATCCTCGACACCAGAGATTCTCTCTTCCATCTCTTGTATTCTGTTGATTATGTTTGCATCTGTGTTTCCTGTTTGTTTACACAGATTTTCTATTACCAGCATTCATTCTGTTTTGTCTTCATTATTTCTATTTCCCATTTCAGGTCTTGAACTGTTTCCTTCGCATGTTTAATTGCTTTTTTTTTTCGTTTTTACGATTTTTCTTGTCTTTTTAAAAGGGATTTATTGATTTCTTCCCATTTTTTGTTTGTCTTTCCCTCAATTTCATATTTTCTTTTTTCTTGAAAGGCCTATAGCATCTTCATGATGCTATTCTTAGGGTCACTTTCTTCTGCTTCTTTTACATTGTGATGTTCAGGTCTTGCTGTGGGAGGAGGGTTAGTTTCTGGTGATGGCATATTGTTCTTTATGCTGTTGTATGTATTTTTGCCTTGATGTCTGCCCATCTCTTCCTCTAATAGGAATACAAGGTGCCTGTGTCTTATTGAGTTGATATTGGTCCACTCTGTGTTTCTTGTGTCTGTGTCTCAGGGGCCCCCCTGGGTTCAATCTTAGCTCTTGGTCTAATTGGAGCAGGCAGATTGTGATTCTCAGGGAGCTGTTCTTGGGTCAATCCAAGCTAGTTGATTCTGTGACTCATGGAGTTGCTCTTGATCTCTTGGTCTAGTGAGAGCTTACAGATTCTGTGTTTCAGGAAGCTTCTCTTCATCCAATGAGAGGTGGCAGATACTATGCCTCAGAAAGCCACTCTTGGTCTAATGAGGGCTGGCAGATTCCTTGTCTCAGGAGGTTACTCTTGTTCCAATGAGAGCTCTTTGTCCAATGAGGGCTGACAGATAGGTTTCCTTGACTCAGGTAGTTGTTGGGGTCTCAAGTGGATGGGTATGGGGGCAGGGCATGTCGATTGCAGTGTCTAATGGGGGGTTTTGACGAGGGGGCCTTCCTGTAGGAGTTTTTCCTGATGGCTAGCAACTGGGACAGTGTTGGGTGGTGGCTTCTGGGGGATGGACCCAGGGATGAGTCCTAGGGGCCATGAAATCATTGTTTTTTTATTTTTATTTTTTATTTTTTATTTTTTTTGGAGCTGAGGATTAAACCCAGGTCCTTGTGCTTGCTAAGCAAGCACTCTTCCACTGAGCTAAATCCCCAACCCATGAAATCATTCTTAACAAAGCACCACAGAACCATTTATGTCAACACTCATCTTCCCTTCTGTAATTGTCCCCAAGCCCTTATCTGGTATTTGTAATTACCTTCCATTACTACTGGTGGACCATCATGACTCCATCTTAAGATAAGAAACAATATTTTTACAGGGTCAAAAGTAGTTTATTTCTATTTACTGTAAAACTTAAGTTTTTGAAATTTAACAGGTTCTACACCCTATACCCTGACATCTACCCTCAGATGGTAAGAGGATCTGCCAAGTTCCTACATCTCCAAAATTCCTCTGGAAGCCCCAAGCCTTGGAAACACTTTGCCTTGAATTTTTGGGGTTAGGAAAACCAAAATTCCCTTATGTTTCTTGTTTCTTTCCTAAACTTTTGCCTAGGGAGGAAACCTATTATTGCAGAAATTATAGATTACATAATTTGACTAAACTTTGAATAGATGCCCTTTATTCTTGATTAGTGGGAGTGACACTATCCATTCTTGGCTCATCTCATGAGGTGTGACCTATATGTTCATCCAGGTGGGTCTGTGCCTTTAAAAATTCTATTTATTTATTATGTATACAGAAGAGGGTGCCAGATCTCATTACAGATGGTTGTGAGCCACCATGTGGTTGCTGGGTATTGAACTCAGCACCTCTGGAAGGGTAGTTGGTGGTCTAAACCTCTAAGCCATCTCTCCAGACCCAGGGTCTGTGCCTTTTGTTATCTGCCTCTCTTAGGATGTCATATTCTCCATTGTCCTCAATTACAGAACAAGGTGGAATCAAGAAGAGTCCTAAAGGATTTTCTGCCCAACAGCCATAATGTTTCTTACTTCCCTTATGGAGCAGAAATCCAATTTTGCCTTGGGAATCTTGATTAATAACCTCTCCTAACACTGTTATATCTTTATGAGCTTGTTGGCTTAAGGACATGAGAAGCCCAAAGAGACCTGGGAGAAGTCTGAACTTCCATTTCAACGGAATGTTTGTTGTGGCACCAGTCATAAGCACTACCTTCATACCATCACCCTAGGACCAAAACTTCCAAGCCAGAAGAAAGTAAAGTTATGGGAAAATGTAACATTTTTTTTTCCTCAGGAGGCGACTAGGGGAGACAGTGGATGGAACTACTATTTCTTCTACCACTTAATGCCTGGACCCCTGAATCATCCCATGGAGAAACTATACCATTATTGAACACTGGTTCAAAGCATATACTGTGGAGAATTCTACCCCAGTTATGCAGGCTGATGCCACCTCATTGGTTCTGTAACCATGTATTCCAAAGGCCATTCCATCTTTCTATCATGTCAGCTGATTTAGGGAGATCTTGAACATGATAGGCCCAGTGGATTTCATGACTTTGGGCCACAGTTCTAGCTTTGTCTGTGAATTTAATTCCTTGGTAAGAAACCATATTGTGTGGATTACCATGATGATTGAGAAGGCACTCTGTTAGTCCCTGTGTGTTAGTCTTGTAAAATCATTATATGCAGGAAAGGCAAATCTATATGAAGAAAATGTATCTATTACAGTAATGACTAAGTGTTATCCATTTCATAGAGGAAGAGATCCAATATAGCCCTGCTATCACAAAGTGGTTGGTCAGTCTGGGGAAATGGTGACATCTCTGGGGCTCTGTGTTTCTCTGAGTTGTTGGCAGATCTGACATTCATCAGCAGCTGTAACCAGGTGGGTCTTGATGAGCGAATGTCCAAGCAAGTGGTTGATCCCATAGATAACTCCCATTTCAGCATGATTACTGTAATCATGGGCCCATTGGGCAATACCAAGGATATACCACCTTCCAAACCTACTCATATTCCAGGACTGAAAATGCTCCCTGAGACACAGACTCCACCAGCTCTGAATGGATCATGAGCTCCAAATGGACCAAGAGCAGCTCCATGAGTCACAGACACCATTTACACCATTTGGAGGAAGAGATGTGTAGATGCCAGTGCAAGAATACATTAAACAACATAAAGACCAATGTGGCATCACCAGAACCTAGTGGTTCTACTTTAGCAAGACCTGAGAATACCAACATATAAGAAGCAGAAGAAAACCATCTTAGAAATGACTTTAAGATGATGATAGAGGACTTTAAAGATTAAAGGAGAAAAATCCTTAAAGAAATCAAGGAAAAGACAAACAAATTGGAAAGAAATCAATAAATTTCCTTAAACAAAGCAAACAAAGAGCATTAAAACATGGTGAAGGAAATAGTTCCAGACTAGAAAACTGAAATACAGGCAATAAAGAAGATTCAAACTTAGGGCATGATGGAAATAAAGTATCTGAGAAAATGAACAGGAACTGCATGTGCAAACATAACCCATCATATGCAAGAGATGTAAGAGAATCTCTGGTATTGAAGATGTGATAGAGGAAATAGATTAATCAGTGAAAGAAAACATTAAAGCAACACAGTCATAACACAAAATGATCAGGAAATCTAAGATGCCATGCGAAGACCAAACCTAAGAACAATGGGAATAGAAGAAGGAGAAGAATATCAGATCAAAGGTACAGGGAATATATTCAACAAAATCATAGAAGAAAACGTTCTCAACCAAAATGAGGAAATGTCTATGAAGATTCAAAGAGCTTATAGAACACCAAATAAACTAGACTCAAAAAAGAAGTACCCTCCCTACCTAAATTCAAACCACTAAATATACAAAATAAAACAAAGAATAATAAGAGCTGCACAGGTAAAAATTCCAAGTAACATATAAAGTCAGACACATCAGAATAATACCTGACTTCTCAATGGAGACTCTGAAAGCCAGAAGGTCATAGAAAGATATCATGCAGACACTAAGTGATCATGAATGCCAACCCAGACTATTATACCAAGAAAAACTCTCAATAGCCATACACAGAGTAAACAAAGTACTCCTTGATAAACCAGATTGAAAAAATACCAATCCACAAATCCAACACTACAGAAAGCACTAGAAGAAAAAATCCATCCCAAGGAAGTTTGATGCCCCCAAGAAAACATAGGCAATAGATAATCCCACACCAACAAATTCTAAAGAAAAGAAACACACAACAATACCACAAGAAATATAACACGAGTTAATAATAACTGGTCATTAATACCCCTTAATATCAGTGGACTCAATTCACCTATAAAAGACACAGGCTAACAGAATGGATATGAAAACAGAATCCATCTTTCTGCTGCATATAAGAAACACACCTCAACTTCAAAGACAGACACTACTTCAGAGGAAAAGGCCAAGAAAAGTCTTTCCAGTCCAATGGACTTAAGGAGCAAGCTTATGTAGCTATCCTAATATCTAACAAAATAGACTTCAATCTAAAATTAATCAAAAGAGATCAAGAAGGTCATGACAGGAAAAATCCACCAGGATAAAGTCACAATTCTGAATATTTATGCCCCAAATACAATGGTACCCACTTATGCAAAAGAAACATTACTAAAGCTTAAATCACACATCAAACTCCACAACACTAATAGTGGGAGACTTCAGCTACCCACTCTCACCAATGGAAAGGTTTGCCTGACAAAAACTAAACAGAAAAATAAGGGAACTAACAGACACTATAATTCAAATGGACTTGATAGATATCTACAGAACTTTCTACCCAAACACAAGAGAATATTCCTTCTTCTCAGCACCCCATGGAACCTTCTCTAAAATTGACCACATACTTGGTCATAAAGCAAATCTCAACAGATACAAAAAAATTGGAATAACCTCCTGTATTTATTGGACCACCATGCCTTCATGTTAAAATTAAATAACCAACACAAATTACAGAAAGCCTACAAACTCATGGAAGTGAATAATGCTCAACAGAATCACCAGTGCATCAGGGAAGAAATAAATAAATTAAAGACTTCCTAGAATTCAGTGAAAATGAATGTACAATGTACCTAAACTTATGTGGCACTATGAAAAGCAGTGCTAAGAAGAAAGTTTGTAGTTATAAATGCCTACAGAAAGAAGTTGGAGAAGTCTAAAAATGAATCTGTAGTCCTCTTGTACACAAATTATCAATGGGCAGAGAAACAAATCAGTGAAACATCACCATTTACAGTTGCCACAAATAATATAGAATGCCTTGGGGTAACTCAAACCAAAAAAGTGAAAGACCTGTATGACAAGTACTTTAAGTCCTTGAAGAAAAAAATGAAGAAGATATCAGAAAATGTAAAGACTTCCCATGTACATGGATAGGTAGAAAAAAACATAGTAAAAATAGTTATCATAGCAAAAGCAATCTACAGATTCAGTGCAATGCCCATCAAAATTCCAACACAATTCTTCACATACCTCAAAAGAAGAATACTCATAAGAGAGAAAGCATCTTCAACAAATGGGCTGGCATAACTGGTTGTAAACCTGTGGAAGAGTGCAAATAGATCCATATTTGTTATCATGCACAACTCAATCCAAGAGGATCAAAGACCTCAGCATAAATACAACAACATTGAACCTGATAGAGGAGAAAGTAGAAAGTGGCCTAGATGCATTGGCACAGG
>NW_023413578.1:8067-68697 GCF_903995425.1 Onychomys torridus | reverse complement strand
AAAAGAGAGAGAATAGTTTTAAAAAGAATAATTCCACCCAAAGTGGCACTACAGAAGCCAAAAATGTTTGAACATTTAGTGATATTTCCAGAACTATGGATTTTGATGGATTAAAGCCTTTGTTTTAACGGTGTCAGGTGTTACTGTTTTTTAGCGGTTACCCTTGAATGGTACTTCCTTCATAAAGACAGTTGTGCTTACTCATGGGAGCCTGCTAATGTCTGGGCCCTGTTACACAGGTGGGCCCTGTCACACAGTATGGTACCTCAGAGGCCAAAGCTGTTGGATCTTCTGGATAACTGTAGTTACTGACTGTTGTCAGCTGACCTTAATGAAGTGAATTGGATGACAGTCTTCTGGGAAGGTATTCAGCACCTTGTACTGCTGAACCATTTCTCCATACTATCACAGTTAATTTCTTAAAGAGGATGGAGCAGCTCCTAAAGACTAGTTCCTTTCCAAATCATTGGCATCTGAAATATTTGAGGAGGAATTCAGAGGTAATCATGGTTTCAATCCTACATCTTTCTTTCATTTTTAATTGCTTTCCACTCAGCATGTCTGTGCTGTGGATATCACTCTGTGTAAATAAAGTTCTGATTGGCCAGTGGCCAGGCAGGAAGTATAGGCGGGACAAGAGAGAAGAGAATTCTGGGAAGTAGAAGGCTGGGGAGAGACACCGCCAGCCGCCGCCATGAGAAGCAACATGTAAAGACAATGGTAAGCCACAAGCCATGTGGCAAAGTATAGATAAGCAGAAATGGGTTAATTTAAGATAGAAGAAGTAGATAACAAGAAGCCTGCCACGGCCATACAGTTTCTAAACAATGTAAGTTTCTGTGTGCTTTCTTGGTTGGGTCTGAGCGACAGTGGTACTGGCGGGTAAGAGAGATTTGTAGTGACTGGGCCAGGCAGGAAACTCTAACAACATGTCTGCCTCTCCTAGAAGTTGTTCTATGGACCAAGTTAGACCTCAGACTAGCAGAGTTGAGTCAGCCTCTGCCATCAGGCCTGGCTCATGAATTTGTCTTTAATCACAGTAACTATGCTGTTAATCATAAACAAATGATATTGAAAGGTTACCTTTAATATTAATTTAATGAGTAACAAGACTTTTTAATTCATCTCAATAGTAATTAAATCAAAATATTTGAGTGAAATTAAATAAGCTTTATTTGCTGCCATATTAAGTTTTCCCTAATGATTAGAGTGAGAAAAGAGCCAGGATCATTGGAGAAATGGGGTTTTTATAACTCCAAATATGCCATGCTAAAGGTTTTCTGAGAGATGATGAGATTAATTTTGGCGATTTAGGAATTTGGCTGAATTTTTTCGCCAGGAGTCAGTGACAAAAAGAAATAAGTGTTTGAGAGAATGCCTGAAATGATTGATGAACAAACCAAAGATTACCTGTCAGTAGAGTTGGTGTTGCTCAACTGTCCAAAGAGTCTTGTTGGAGCAAAGAACCTTGCTGTGTAGGGCTATGGACCCAGACATAACCTTCAACATCAGTCAGGTCCCAAAAGTCACCATGGACCTGAGTCACATGCCTCTTGGAATGGCATGGCCCTTGTATTGCAGATTTATGTCTTAGTCTTCCATTGCACTCATTCTAATAGCCTGCACTTTTATTACCATAGGTTTAAAGTAAAATTTGAAATCAAGAATGATGAGACCTACTAACAGAGACTATAGGGGTCCATCCCCTAATCGTCACTTTTCCAGGGTCCAGGAAAAATCTACAACCAGCTGAGAATCTATTTTAAGGTCGGCGAATCAATCTACACAATCAAAGTTCTTTGTTCCATTCGCTTTAATTCTGTCCATTGTCTCTTGCCTTACAGTTATATATCCCCAAAAAATCACAGTCCTCCCCTGCACCCAGGACACCCAGCCTGAAATTCCTCAGCAGTGATTATCTGCCTTCAGGGTCAAATAGAGGGGTGATAAGAATCACAAAAGGGGGTAGTGATTGTTAATTATCATTTGCAACCTAAATGGGAAGTGACTAATGAATTAACTAAAGGCTAAATTTGTGTAATATCTAAGAAAAAGGATCTTATGTGCTCAACTGTAACCTTAAACGTGATTGGTAGAAAATATTAAAAATCTAGAAGTTGCTAGGGTAGTGGGAGAAAATAAAACTGTCTTCTTTTTTTCCTGTGGCTCCTATCTATCCAAGCTCTCTGCCATTTTCCTGCAGGGTGGGGGAAAGTGTGCTCCATCACTAGGCAACCTGTGTACAGCTAGATGCCTCTGGTGATAGGTAAAGGGAGATCTGGAACTAGAGGTAAGGTTTGGGAAAGGAGGAAATAAAGCTTAATTGGCACATCCACCAGGCCCTCTCAAACAAGTAGCCTGGATGCTTCAGTCTGTTCTTAGAGGGTACAGAGGTATCTCTGATGAGGTACTTTCCTCTGTCCGAAGATGGACCTGGCTGGATGCTGCCAATGATAATTATGGGGAGGCTTGAACTGGGTTCTGGTTGAGCATGCCTGTCAGCACAGAAAGTTATCTAAATAGTCTTAGAAGTGGTTAGGTTAAGGAGTTAAAGTTCTCAAGTTAGTAAGGCTGTAAGAAGAAATGGTCTGCGCTAAATTGTGTAAAGCTATTACATAACATCCATCTGACCTTGGCAGTGTCTCCTTGTGGAATTTAACTTAGATCAGGAGACTTGTATGTGAGCTCTAACTGCTACTAGTCCTTGAAAGTCGCTAAAGGAGATACCTGATTCCAGAGAAAGCCTTTCCTGAGGTTGTTCACCAAACACCTGGAATGTGTATGTCCAGAGAGTAATCAGTCCACACTGTTAGTTCTTCTTATAGAAAAGTCAATTGGGAAAACTATGAAGGCAACATGATTTTCATAACAGAATACAGCTAATATATAACAAGCCAAATAACACCAAAAACTCCTTGGAATTTGGCTTCCTCTGGAGGAATTCCTTGATCCCTCCAGGTAGTGACTTTGCCATAACCAGCTGAGTTCTTATGGTATGTTCCTGCAGCCCGCAGCAACCTACAACAGCTCTTTCATTATTCAGTAATGTTTTAGCTATCCAGTGTTTTCTGTATTTCCACATGAAGCTGAGAATGGTCATTAAAAGATATGGAAAGAATTGTGTTGTAATTTTGAAACAAACTGCTTTGAATCTGTGGATTGCTTTTGTAGGATGGCCATTTTTAGATGGTAATTCTACTGATCCATGGGCATGGGAGATCTTTTTATTTTCTCATATCTTCTCCACTTTCTTCCCCAAAGACTTGAAGTTTTATTATACAACTCTTCCGCTTACTTTGGTAGGGTTATCCCTAAGTTAATTTTTTTATTATTTGGGCTATTGTGAAAGGTGATTTTCTCTGATTTCTCTCCCAGTCTGTCTGTCATTAGTGTGTAGGAGGACTAATGATATTTTTAAATATTTTATTACTGAAAGTAGATTCTTCTCTTATACAATGTGTGCTATTCAGAGTTTTCAGTCCCTTAGATTTTTGTAAAGCTAATTTGCTGAAAGAGTTTATTAGCTGCAAGAAATTCCCTGTTGAACTTTTCACCCAACTTATATGTATTATAATGTTTTCTACAAATAAAGATTCTTTCTTCTTCCTTTTCAAAGTGTATCCTTTTTATTGTCATTGGCTGTACTTACTTAATTAAGACTTCAATTGTTACATTGAACAAGATATAAAGAGAGTGAAAAATCTTGTCTTGTTTCATATTTTAGTGGAATTATTTAAGTTTCTCTTCATTAAGTTGATGTTGACTATGGAATGGTATTAAACTGTCATTATTGTATTTAGGTATGTGACCTATGTGCCAATCTCTCCTTGGCTTTTATCATGAAGGAATATTGAATTTTGAAAAATGCTCTTCCTGAATTTAATGATATGATCATGTGGTTTATGTCTTCCTGAGGTTTGGTCATTTGTCGGTTTATATGGTCAATTACATTTTTGATTTTTGTATATTGAACCATCCCTACATATCTGGGACAAAGCCTAATTCAAGATGGCAAATTACCTTTGAATAATTTGGGATTCAATTTGCAATGATTTAATGAGTATATTTTCATCAGTGTTTATAAGTGAATTGGCCTGTGATTTAGGTGGCAGTATAATTTTAGACTCATAAAATAAATTGGGCAAGGATACTATGTTTCTAATTTCTGGAATAATTTGAGGAGGATGGGCAATAACTCATCTTCAAATGGCCAGTAGATTGCTGTGCCCAAACTATCATTTCTGGGTTTCATTTGGCGGGGAGTCTTCTAGTAATCATGCTATTTTACTAGTGTTTTTGTGCCTGTATATAATACATATCTTGTCTTGATTTTATTTGTGATAAGTAGGACCTATTGATTTTTTTTTATTCTTTTCAATGTACATAACAACCACAGATTCCCCTCTCATCCCTCCTCTTGCTCCCACTCCCCCCTGACTTCTCTCCTTCCCCACCCCCACCACTCATCCCCTCTTCCACCAGGGTAAGTTCTCCCATGCGGGGGACAAGCTAAGCCTGGTACATTCAGTTGAGGTAGGAATAAGCCCCTCCCCAGTTCATCATGGGTGAGCAATGTGTCTGGCCCTAGATATTGTGATCCAGAAAGCTAGCTCACACACCAGTGATAGATCCTGATCACACTGCCATGGGTCCTCCAAACCAACGCAGCTACACAACTGTCTCCCATATGCAGAGTTTCTAGTCTGGTCCCATGCAGTTTCCACACCTGTAGGTCTAATGTTCATGAGTTCATTAAAGCTTGGTTCTGTTGTCCCTGTATATTTTTTCTATCATGATCTTGACCCACTTTGCTCATATAATCCCTCTTTCCCCTCTTCAACAGGACTCATGGAGCTCAGCCAGGTGCTTGGTTGTGGATCTCTGCATCTGCTTTCCATCAGTTACTGGACAAAGGCTCTATGATAACACTTAGAGTATTCACCAGTCTTATTACCAGGGTAGGCCAGTTCAGGCACCATCACTACTATTGCTAATAGTCTAATCTGAGGTTGTGGGTTAATGGGAATTTCCCTAGCACCAGGTCTCTCCTTTATCCCTTTAATGTCTCTCTCTGTCAAGATATCTCTTTCATTGCTCTCCCACTCCATCCTTCTCCCACTTCAACCATCCCATTCCCTCATATTCTCATCCCCCATCCCTTACCCTCTATTGCCCCCACCTCATCCCCAGTACATTTATGGGGATCTCCTCTATTTCCCCTCCCTAAGGTGGTCTGCAATCCATCTTAGGATCCTCCTTGTTTCCTAGCTTCTCAGAAGGTGTGGGTTTTAGTATGATAATCCTTTCCTTTACTTCCAATATACATTTATAAGTGAGTATATACCTTGTTTGTCTTTCTGAGTCTGAGTTACCTCACTCAGAATTATATTTTCTATTTCCATCCATTTGCCTCCAAATTTCATGATGTTATTGCTTTTTACAACTGAGTAATACTTCATTGTATATATGTACCAAATTTTTTTTATCCATTTTTCAGTTGAGGGACATCTAGGTTGCTTCCAGGTTCTGGCTATTATAAAAAATGGTGCTATGAACAGTTGAGCAAGTGTTCTTGTGGTATGATTGTTACCCAGGAATTGTATGATTGAGTGTTGAGATAGATGGATTCCCATTTTTCTAAGAAACTGCCATCCTGATTTCCAAAGACCCTATACAAGTTTGCACTCCCACCAACAGAGTAGGAGTATTCTCCTTGTTCCACATCCCCTACAAAATAAGCTGTCATCCATGTTTTTTATCTTAGCCGTCCTGACAGGTATAAGATGGAATCTCAGATTCCTTTTGATTTGCATTTCACTGATGACTAAGGACATTGAACAATTCCTTAAATATCTTTCAGCCATTTGGGATTCTTCTGTTGAGAAGTCTGTGTTTAGCTCTATAGCCCCATTTTTATTGGATTGTTTGATATTTTGCTGTCTGGTTTCTTGAATTCTTTATATATGTTGGAGATCAGCCCTCTGTCAGATGTGGTGTTAGAGAATATCTTTTCCCATTCTTTAGGCTGTCATTTGCTGTATGCTTTGCCTTAAAGATGCTTCTCATTTTCAGGTTGTCCCATTTATTGATTGCTGCACTCAGTGTCTGTGCTACTGGTGTTATATTTAGGAAGTGGTCTCCTATGCCAATGCATTCTAGGCCACTTTCTACTTTCTCCTCTATCAGGTTCAATGTTGTTGTATTTATGCTGAGGTCTTTGATCCTCTTGGATTTGAGTTTGTGCATGATAACAAATATGTATCTATTTGCACTCTTCCACAGGTTTACAACCAGTTATGCCAGCACCATTTGTTGAAGATGCTTTCTCTCTTATGAGTATTCTTCTTTAGAGGTATGTGAAGAATTGTGTTGGAATTTTGATGGGCATTGCACTGAATCTGTAGATTGCTTTTGCTATGATAACTATTTTTACTATGTTTTTTTCTACCTATCCATGTACATGGGAAGTCTTTACATTTTCTGATATCTTCTTCATTTTTTTCTTCAAGGACTTAAAGTACTTGTCATACAGGTCTTTCACTTTTTTGGTTTGAGTTACCCCAAGGCATTCTATATTATTTGTGGCAACTGTAAATGGTGATGTTTCACTGATTTCTTTCTCAGCCCATTGGTAATTTGTATATAAGAGGCCTACAGATTCGTTTTTAGATTTCTCCAACTTCTTTCTGTAGGCATTTATAACTACAAACTTTCTTCTTAGCACTGCTTTTCATAGTGCCGCATAAGTTTAGGTACGTTGTACATTCATTTTCACTGAATTCTAGGAAGTCTTTAATTTCTTTATTTCTTCCCTGATGCACTGGTGATTCAGTTGAGCATTATTCAGTTCCATGAGTTTGTAGGCTTTCTGTAATCTGTGTTGTTATTTAATTTTAACTTGAATGCATGGTGGTCCAATAAATACAGGAGGTTATTCCAATTTTTTTGTATCTGTTGAGATTTGCTTTATGACCAAGTATGTGGTCAATTTTAGAGAAGGTTCCATGGGGTGCTGAGAAGAAGGTATATTCTCTTGTGTTTGGGTAGAAAGTTCTGTAGATATCTATCAAGTCCATTTGCGTTATATTGTCTGTTGGTTCCCTTATTTTTCTGTTTAGTTTTTGTCAGGCAAACCTTTCCATTGGTGAGAGTGGGTAGCTGAAGTCTCCCACTATTACTGTTGTGGGGTTAAATGTGTGATTTAAGCTTTAGTAATGTTTCTTTTGCATAAGTGGGTACCATTGTATTTGGGACATAAATATTCAGAATTGTGACTTCATTCTCATGGATTTTTCCTGTAATGTCCTTCTTGATCTCTTTTGATTAATTTTAGTTTGAAGTATATTTTGTTAGATATTAGGATAGCTGCATCAGCTTGCTCCTTAAGTCCATTTGACTGGAAAGACTTTTCTCAGCCTTTTACTCTGAAGTAGTATCTGTCATTGAAGGTGAGGTATGTTTCTTATATGCAGCAGAAGGATGGATTCTGTTTTCATATCCATTCTGTTAGCCTGTGTCTTTTTATAGGTGAATTTTGTCCATTGATATTAAGGGATATTAATGACCAGTTATTGTTAACTCATGTCATATTTTTTGTTGTATTGTTGTGTGTTTCTTTCCTTTAGAAAGTATTCGTGTGGGATTATCTATTTCCTATGTTTTCATGGGGGCATCAAACTTCCTTGGGATGGACTTTTCCTTCTAGTGTTTTCTGTAGTGCTGGATTTATGGACTGGTATTGTTTAAATCTGGTTTATCATGGAGTACTTTGTTTACTCTGTGTATGGCTACTGAGAGTTTTTCTGGGTATAATAGTCTGGGTTGGCATCCAAGATCTCTTAGTGTCTTCATCATATGTGTCCATGACCTTCTGGCTTTCAGAGTCTCCATTGAGAAGTCAGGTATTATTCTGATGTGTCTGACTTTATATGTTACTTGGCATTTTTTCCTGTGCAGCTCTTATTATTCTTTTTTTTATTTTTATGTTTAGTGGTTTGATTTTAGGTAGGGAGAGTACTTCTCTTTTGGGTCTAGTTTATTTGGTGTTCTATAAGCTCTTTGTATCTTCATGGGCATTTCCTCCTTTAGGTTGAGAAAGTTTTCTTCTATGATTTTGTTGAATATATTCTCTGTGCCTTTGATCTGATATTCTTCTCATTCTTCTATCCCCATTGTTCTTAGGTTTGGTCTTCGCATGTCATCTTAGATTTCCTGATCATTTTGTGTTATGACTGTGTTGCTTTAATGTTTTCTTTCACTGATAAATCTATTTCTTCTATCACATCTTCAATACCAGAGATTCTCTTACATCTCTTGCATATGATGGGTTATATTTGCACATGCAGTTCCTGTTCATTTTCTCAGATACTTTATTTCCATCATGCCCTAAGTTTGAGTCTTCTTTATTGCCTTTATTTCAGTTTTCTAGTCTGGAACTCTTTCCTTCACCATGTTTTAATGCTCTTTGTTTGCTTTGTTTAAGGAATTGATTGATTTCTTTCCAATTTGTTTGTCTTTTCCTTGATTTCTTTAAGGATTTTTCTCCTTTACTCTTTAAAGGCCTCTATCATCATCTTAAAGTCATTTGTAAGATTGTTTTCTTCTGCTTCTTATATGTTAGTATGCTCAGGTCTTGCTAAAGTAGAACCACTAGGTTCTGGTGATGCCATATTGGTCTTTATGTTGTTTAATGTATTCTTTCACTGGCATCTACACATCTCTTCCTCCAATTGGTGCAAATGGTGTCTGTGACTCATGGAGCTACTCTTGGTCCAATTGGAGCTCATGATCCATTCAGAGCTGGTGGAGTCTGTGTCTCAGGGAGCATTTTCAGTCCTAGAATATGAGTAGGTTTGGAAGGTGGTATATCCTTGGTATTGCCCAATGGGCCCATGATTACAGTAATCATGCTGAAATGGGAGTTATCTATGGGATAAACCACTTGCTTGGACATTCGCTCATCAAGACCCACCTGGTTACAGCTGCTGATGAATGTCAGATCTGCCAACAACTCAGAGAAACACAGAGCCCCAGAGATGTCACAATTTCCCCAGGCTGATCAACCACTTTGTGTTAGCAGGGCTATATTGGATCTCTTCCTCTATGAAATGGACAACACTTTGTCATTACTGGAATAGATACCTTTTCTATATATACATTTGCCTTTCCTGCATGTAATGATTTTACAAAAACTGACACACAGGGACTAACAGAGTGCCTTCTCAATCATCATGGTAATCCACACAATATGGTATCTTACCAAGGAATTAAATTCACAGACAAAGCTAGAACTGTGGCCCAAAGTCATGAAATCCACTGGGCTTATAATGTTCAAGATCTCCCTAAATCAGCTGGCATGATAGAAAGATGGAATGGCCTTTGGAACACATGGTTACAGAGCCAATGATGTGGAATCAGCCTGCATGACTGGGAAAGAATTCTCCACAGTATATGCTTTGAACCAGTGTTCAATAATGGTATAGTTTCTCCATGGGATGATTCAGGGGTCCAGGCATTAAGTGGTAGAAGAAAGAATAGTTCCATCCACTGTCTCCCCTAGTCACCTCCTGAGGAAAAAAAATGTTACATTTTCCCATAACTTTACTTTCTTCTGGCTTGGAAGTTTTGGTCCTAGGGTGATGGTATGAAGGTAGTGCTTATGACTGGTGCCACAACAAACATTCCGTTGAAATGGAAGCTCAGACTTCTCCCAGGTCTCTTTGGGCTTCTCAGGTCCTTAAGCCAACATGCTCGTAAAGAAATGACAGTGTTAGGAGAGGTGATTGATCAAGATTCCCAAGGAGAAATTGGATAGATGATCCATAACGGAGGTAAGAAAGATTATGGCTGTTGAGCAGAAAATCCTTTAGGACTCTTCTTGATTCCACCTTGTTCTGTAATTGAGGACAATGGAGAATGCGACATCCTAGAGAGGCAGATAACAAAAGGCACAGACCCTGGGGCTGGAGAGATGGCTTAGAGGTTAAGACCACCAACTGCCCTTCCAGAGGTCCTGAATTCAATACCCAGCAACCACATGGTGGCTCACAACCATCTGTAATGAGATCTGGCACCCTCTTCTGTATACATAATAAATAAATGGATCTTTTTGTTTAAAGGCACAGACCCACCTGGATGAACATATAGGTCACACCTCATGAGATGAGCCAAGAATGGATAGTGTCACTCCCACTGAACAAGAATAAAGGGCATCTATTCAAAGTTTAGTCAAATTATGTAAGCTATAATTTCTGCAATAATAGGTTTCCTCCCTAGGCAAAGGTTTAGGAAAGAAACAAGTAACATAAGAGAATTTTGGTTTTCCTAACCCAAAAAATTCAAGGCATAGTGTTTCCAAGGCTTGGGGCTTCCAGAGGAATTTTGGTGATGTAGGAATTTGGCAGATCATCTTACCATCTGAGGGTAGATGTCAGGGTATAGGGTGTAGAACCTGTCAAATTCCAGAAACTTAAGTTTTACAGTAAATAGAAATAAACTACTTTTGACCCTGTAAAAAGATTGTTTCTTATCTTAAGATGGAGTCGTGATGGTCCACCAGTAGTAGAGGAAGGTAATTACAAATACCAGATAAGGGTTTGGGGACAATTTCAGAAGGGAAGATTAGAGTTGACATAAATGATTCTGTGGTGCTTTGTTAAGAATGATTTCATGGGTTGGGGATTTAGCTCAGTGGTAGAGTGCTTGCCTAGCAAGCACAAGGCCATGGGTTCAATCCTCAGCTTCAAAAA
The DNA here is from genome assembly GCF_903995425.1 of Onychomys torridus. Lineage (NCBI taxonomy): Eukaryota > Metazoa > Chordata > Mammalia > Rodentia > Cricetidae > Onychomys > Onychomys torridus. The sequence continues at coordinate 57,949 of NW_023413578.1, read as the reverse complement.
AATAAAAAATCAAAAATAAAAATAAAAAAGAATGATTTCATGGCCACTAGGACCCATCCCTGGGTCCATCCCCCAGAAGCCACCACCCAACACTGTCCCAGTTGCTGGCCATCAGGCAAAACTCCTACGGGAAGGCCCCCTCATCAAAACCCCCCATTACATAGTACAATCTACATGCCCTGCCCCCATACCCATCCACTTGAGACCCCAACAACTACCTGAGTCAAGGAAAATTATCTGCCAGCTCTTATTGGACAAAGAGCTCTCATTGGAACAACAGTAACCTCCCTAGACAAGGAATCTGCCAGCCCTCATTAGACCAAGAGTGGCTTTCTGAAGCATAGTATCTGCCACCTCTCATTGGATGAAGAGAGGCTTCCTGAAACACAGAATTTGTAAGCTCTCACTAGACCAAGAAATCAAGAGCAACTCCATGAGTCACAGAATCAACTAGCTTGGATTGACCCAAGAACAGCTCCCTGAGACACAGAATCTGCCTGCTCTAATTAGACTAAGAGCTAAGATTGGACCCAGGGGCCCCCTGAGACACAGACACAAAAAACACAGAGTGGACCAGTATCAACTCAATAAGACACAGGCACATTGTATTCCTATTACAGGAAGAGATGGGCAGACGTCAAGGTAAAAGTACATACAACAACATAAAGAACAATATGCCATGACCAGAAACTAACCCTCCTCCCATAGCAAGACCTGAACATCACAATGTAGAAGAAACAGAAGAAAGTGACCCTAAGAATACCATCATGAAGATGCTATAGGCCTTTCAAGAAAAAAGAAAAAATGAAACTGAGGGAAAGACAAACAAAAAATTGGAAGAAATCAATAAATCCCTTTTAAAAAGCCAAGAAAAATCGTAAAAAAGAAAAAAAAAAGCAATTAAACATAGGATGGAAACAGTTCAACACCTGAAAAGGGAAATAGAAATAATGAATACAAAACAGAGAGAATGCTGGTAATACAAAAGCTGTGTAAACAAACAGGAAACACAGATGCAAACAAAATCAACAGAATACAAGAGATGGAAGAGAGAATCTCTGGTGTTGAGGATACAATAGAGGAAATAGATTTTTCAGTCAAAGAAAATACCAATGCCAAAAATGTCATAACACAAAATATCCAGGAAATCTGGGATACCACGAAAAGGCCAAACCTAAGAATAATAGGGATATAAGAAGAAGAATACCAACTCAAAGGCACAGGAAATATGTTCAAGAAGATCATAGAAGAAAATTTTCCCAACTCAAAGAAGGAAATACCTATGAAGATACAAAATGCCTATAGAACACCAAACAGAGTAGACCCCCAAAAAAAGTCCCCTCGTCACATAATAATCAAAGAACTAAATATAGAGAATAAAGAAGGAATATCAAGAACAGCAAAGGAAAAATGCCAATTGACTTATAAAGGCAGACCCATCAGAATAACACCTGACTTCTCAACAGAGACTTTGAAAGCCAGAAGGACCTGATTTTCAGATGTAATGCAGACAATAAGAGAACATAGATGCCCGCCTAGACTAATATACCCAGCAAAACTTTCAAATTACCATAGATGGAGTAAACAAGACATTCCAAGACAAAACCAGATTTAAACAATACCTACCCACAAATCCAGCACTACAGAAAACACTAGAAGGAAAATTCCAACCTAAGGAAGTCAGATACACCCATGAAAACACAGTCTGTAGATAACACCACAGCAGTAAGTCCCAAAGAAGGGAAATATACACACACTTCCACCAAAAGACAACAGGAATTAACAATCACTGGTCATTAATACCCCTTAATATCAATGGAATTAATTCACCTATAAAAAGACACAGGCCAACAGAATGGATACTAAAACAGGACTCATCTTTCTCAACTTCAAAGATAGACACTACCTCAGAGTAAAAGTAAAAGGCTTGGAGAAGTCTTTCCAATCAAATGGTCTTAAGAAACAAGCTGCTGTAGCTATTCTAATATCTAACAAAATAGACTTCAAACTAAAATCAATCAAAAGAGATTGAGAAGGACTTTACATACTCATCACAGGTTTATTTTTTATTCATTCTTTTACCCTATGTTTTTTACTGGCAAATTGAGTCCATGTATATTAAAATGGAAATTATCAGTGTTTGTTAATTCCTGTTATTTTTGGTTGTGGTGGGTGATAGTTGTGAGTGGTGTGTGTGTGTGTGTGTGTGTGTGTGTGTGTGTGTGTTACCTTTCTTTGGATTTTGCTGGTGTGTGATTATCTGTGGCCTGTATTTTTGTAGGTGTACCTAATGTTCTTGTGTTGCAGTTTTCATTCTAGGACTTTCTATAAGGCTGAATTTGTGGACAGGTATTGTTTAAACTAGGTTTTGTCGTGAAATACCTTGTTTTCTCTATATATGGTGACTGAAAATTTTGCTGGGTATAGTAGTCTGGGCTGAAATTGGCAGTCTCTTAATGTCTGCCAAATGTCTGTCCAGGATCTCTGGATTTTAAAGTCTCCATTGAGAAGTCATTTGTAATTTTGATTGTTCTGCCTATGTATATTACTTGACCTGTTCCCTTTACAGCTCTTTATATTCTTTCTTTATTTTGTATGTTTAGGGTTTTGATTATTATATGATGTGTGTACTTTATTTTGGGGGGGATCCAGCCTTTTTAGTATTTTGTAAGCTTCTTGTACCTTTATAAGCATGCCCTTTTTTAGGTTGAGAAAGTTTTCTTCTATGATATTGTTGAATATGTTTTCTGTGCCTTTGAGCTGGGATTCTTCCTTTCCTATCTCCAATATTCTTCAGTTTGGTCTTCTCATGGTATCCCAGATTTCCTGGATGTTTTGTGTTAGTAATTTGTTGGGTTTAACCTTTTCCTTGGCTAATGCATCTATTTCCTCTATTGTATCTTCAATCCCTGAGATTCTCTCTTGCATCTCTTGTATTCTGTTAGTGATGCTTGTATCTATAGTTTGTATTCATTTACCTAGATTTTTCAATTCCAGTATTCCTTCAGTTTGTGTTTTTTTATTCCTTTAATTTCAATTTTCAAGTCTTGAACCACTTCCTTCACCCATTTTTGTTTGTTTGTTAGTTTTGTTCACTTTCTTGACTTTAGGGGATTTATTGTTTTCTTCCCATTTTTGTTTGCTTTGTCCTCAATTTCTTTAAGGGAATGTTTCGTTTCCTCTTTAAGGGCCTTTATCATCTTCATAAAATTATTTTTAAGGCTGTTTTCTTGAGTTTCATCTGTGTTGTAATGTTCAGGTCTTATTGTTGTAGGATCACTGTATTCTAGTGGTGCCACATTACTATTTCTGTTGTTGAAAATCATCTTACTGGAGTTTAGGTATCTTTTCTTCCAACTGGTATGGGTTGTGCCAATTCCTCTGTAGTCTTCTGGGGTGACAGGGGAGGGTTAGCCATGGGGAGAATATTCAGATGTGTGGGGTTGAGCAGTGGAGTATTAGTCAGCAATAAAAAAAATAATGACCACATGAAATTTTCACACAAATGGATGGAATTTTTAAAATAATCCTGATTAAGCTAATACAGACACAGAAAGATCAATGTGGTGTGTACTCACTAATAAGTGGATATTATCTGTAAAATAAAGGATATCCAGGCTACAATCCACAGCCCCAGAAAAGCTAGCTAGCAAGGAGGGTTCAAAGAGACACACATGGATTTCTCTGGGAAGGGGAAATAGAAATGATCTCCTAGGTTATCTAGGGGCATGGGTGTATGGAAACATGAGTGATTAAGTTGGGCAGGTTGAGGTTAGGACGGACAGGGATAATAATGAAAGAGATATGTTGATGAGGGACCATTTTGGGTTTAGGCAGAATCCTTGTGCCAGGGAAACTACCAGAAATCTGCAATTATGACCCCAGCTAAGATTCCTGGCAATGTTGGAGAGGGGTTTTCAGAGCTGAGGATCAAACCCAGGGCCTTGTGCTTGCTAAGTAAGTGCTCTACCACTGAGCTAAATCCCCAAACCCTCTTTTATTTTTTTTAAAGATTTATTTATTTATTAAGTATACAGTGTTCTGCATGCATGTATCCCTTTTGGCCAGAAAAGGGAACCATATCATATCACAGATGGTTGTGAGCCACCATGTGGTTGCTGGGTATTGAACTGAGGACTTCTGGAAGAGTCGTTGGTACTCTTACCCACTGAGCCATCTCTCCAGGCCCAGTTCTGATACTTTGTCTGCATTACTCTACCACACCTCCTGTTTTCAGCAGGGCTAATTCAGATAAAAGATTCTAACATTGCAGTTTGTCTACACTGGGTATGTCCTGCACTAAATGATTGAACCCAATATGGACTCAAAATACTGACAGTAAGTAGGAACAGTCCATACCTGTGTGGGCATAGTGGAAGCAACCCCATCTAGCACCCAAAGGCCACACAGAACCATTGTCTGTTTATGTGGTGATACACATGTGTTTCTTCAGTTTCAACCTCAATATTTCATATTTGTAGTGTATAAATATCTTGTGTCCATCTGGATGATGTTCCAATGCATTAGAGATCCATTGATGTACATTGTCTCTCTACTACTGTGTGTAGGCCCCAGCATATTTTAATTGGTGGCTATTACAAACCATGTTCCTTTTCTGGCAGGTTATATCTTTGTTAAGGCAAAATGGTTTTTTTGGTAACAGAAAAAGAATTATCTTTTACTAATAATAATAACAGTAGTAATTTTTCTATACTTGATCAAATTAAAGACATTTGTTAATCTTTTAAGTTAGTTTAGATTGAATGGCCATGCTGTTTGATAAACTATTGCCTTTCCTAATAAAGAAATCTCTCTTGTTCAAATCTAATCTTCTTCAATTTTTATGGTGTTCATAGCTTTTCTTTTCCTGCAGAAACAAAGCAAATCTTCTTCAAATATCTCGTTTCCATTCTGAGGTGAACACATATTTAAAATATACAGGCTGATTTAATTCAGCATTTTTTCCTATTATCTGGTATCTCTCTCTGCAGCTCCATTCCTTTCTCACTAGCGTTTTAAAAATTTAAAGTTAATAAAGCACTGTGTAATCTATCTCTGGGGATACTTTATTAACTTTTTCTGTTTATTAAGCATATCTTTTAAAGTGCAATTAGATCTTTCTATAACTGCTTGTCCTGTAGCCCTGTGCGGTACATCTGTAATATGTGTTATATTGTAATATGCAGTAAAGTTTTTCATATTTTTAGAGACAAATGCTGGAACATTGTCAGTCTTAATTTATATAGATATCCCAATAATAGCTATAACTTCCAATAAAGTGTAATTACAGCTTTTCAGAACTCAAAGCAATTTTCGATTGAAATCCTGAATATGTATCTATGGTATGATAGACATATTTTAATTTTCCAAGCTCTATAAAATGAAACACATCTATTTTCCACATTACACTTTTTTGATTACTCTTTAGATTACTTCCTGCAGGTGATATAGTTTGGTTACACAAAGAACAAGTAGATATAATTTCCTTGGCTTGTCACCAAATGATTGAAAAACCTTTCTTCAAAATTTTGCTGCTAACATAGTGTTTCTTATTAAATTCTGAGGCTTCTAGCACATTTGGTATTAATAGCTGATCAATTTCATCATTACTTTATGCTAGAGGGCCTGGTAGACCTGTATGGGATCTAATATGTGATATATACAATGGATAATTTCTATTTCTGATTACTTGTTGTAGTTGAATAAATAGTGGAGTTAATTTTGAATCATCTGGAAAAGATCAGCAGCTTCAATATGTAAAAGAACTCTTTCTGAATATTGAAATTCAGTGAGTATATTAAGAGATACAGGAAAATCTAATAATGCCAAAAGAATGGCATACAACTCTGGGGTTTTTTTTACCTGAATATAAGGGTTTTGAGCCACTCTACTTATTTTTCATGATTTATAACCTGCCTTACATGACTTATTTGCATCAGTTTAGAATGTGAGGGCACCAGAAATTGGTGTTCTCCATACAATGTGAGGAAGGATCCATTTTGTTCTCTTTATACACTGGAGTCTCTGGTTTTGGGGATATTTGTTGCTAATATCTCCCCAAAATTACTGCAAGTTCTTTGTCAATGTTCGTTTTCTGACCATAGTGAGGCAATTTCAGTAATAGTAAAAGGTACCACAATTTCTGCTGGGTCTATTCCTGCTAATTGATGAAGTCACATTTTTCCTTTCAGATTCAATTCAGAAACCTTTCCTAATAAGTCTTTAATTTTTTTATTTTTTTATGTGGTTTAAAAAAATCCAATCTAAGATTTTTATATTCTCTCTGTATAAGAATTTCTGTAGGAGAATGAATAGAAGGTAGTAGTAATCCACACCTGCATCCTGTAATTCCTTTTCCACCAAAGCCAATTCTCTCTCAACTTCACTTGATAATTCTCTTGGACTATTTAAGTCCTTGTCACCTTTTACGGTTTGAAACAACTTACTCAGTTCTTAGGTTGTTACTCCAATAGTGGGGCATAGATTGGAAATGTCTCCCAGCAATTTTTGAAAATCATTCAGAGTTTATGACTGATCACTCCTGATTTGTACTTTCTGTTGTTGAGTTTTCTGTAAACCTATATTATTTCCTAGAGAACTGATAGACTGTCCTCTTTGTATATTTCAGGATCAATTTATAATCCACAGTAAGGTAAAATTCTCTTTACTTCAAGAAACATTTTTTCTTGACTTTTTTTTTTTTTTTGGTTTTTTGAGACAGGTTTTCTCTGTGTAGCTTTGCGCCTTTCCTGGATCTCACTGTGTAGCCCAGGCTGGCCTCAAACTCACAGAGATCTGCCGGGCTCTACCTCTGAAGTGCTGGGATTAAAGGCATGTGCCACCACCACCCGACGTTTTTTGTTTTATTTTGTTTTGTATTTTTTCTTTTTTGAAACATTTTTTCTAAGGTGTCCGCATCTAAATAATCAGGAAGATATCATCCATATAATGATAAATTTTATGCTGAGGTATTTGTTTGTGAATTATTTCTAATGGCGGTTGTACAAAATATTGACACAAGGTAGGGCTGTTTAACATTCCTTGTAGAAGAAGAACTTTCCACTCAAAACTTTTCAGAGGTTTAACATTATTATAAGTAGGCACCATGAAGTCAAAATTTTTTATCCTTTTCTTATAAAAGTATAGGTTTTTTTTATTTTATTTTAAAAAAGCAATCCTTTAAATAAATCACTATATTAGACCATCCCTTAGGTAAAAAAGAAGGCAGGGGAATTCCAGGCTGTAAACAGCCCATTGGCTGAAATGCCTTATTTATGGCTCTTAAATCTGTTAACAGTCTCCATTTTCCAGATTTCTTTTTGTTTTCTAAGATTTATGGTGCTGGAGAGTTGCCTCAGATATTTAGAGCACTGGCTGTTTTTCCAGAGGTCCTGAGATCAATTCCCAGCAACTACATGGTGGCTCACAACCACCTGTAATGAGATATGGTGTCTTCTTCTGGCCTGCAGGGATGCTTGCAGGCAGAACACTGGATACATAATAAATAAATAAATAAATCTTTAAAAAAATATAAAATAAAAGATTTCTTTATTATGTATACAGTCTGTAAACCAGAATAGGGTATTAGATCTCATTACAAATAACTGTGAGGCACCATGTGGCTGCTGGGAATTAAACTCAGAACCTCTGGAAGAGCAGCCAGTGCTCTTAACCTCTGAGCCATCTCTCCAGCACCCCAGATTTCTTTTTAATGACAAGTATAGGAGAATTCTAAGGATTGGTCGATACTTCAATGTGTTGAGCATTTATCTGCTCCTGTACCAGCTGTCCTTGGGCCTATAAATATTTTATGTCAAAGGCCATTGTTCCACCCACATAGGTTTGTCAGTTAGCCATTTTAATGGTAGGGCAGTTGGTACTTTTGAAAAACCAACAGCTGTTGTGGTTCCTGATCATGTACAACCTGAACAGTCAGTGACTGCTCTTAATAATACATTTTAATATTTTTCTCAGAAATATTCTTTATTTTATGGTTTGTTTCTGAGATTGGAAGAATGTTAATCTGTGTTTTCCATTGCAACTATTCAGGTCCCCATAAATTCATTACTATGTTAGGCTCATATGGCTTTAATTTTCCTTTCTGTCCTTTTGGCCCTGCACACTAGACCCATCTTGTACTTTGCTTTACATGAGAAAACATTTCAATCCCTAGAACCCGAATATTTACCTCCTGAAGAACCCAATTTGGATGCTAAGATTTTGGTGAAATTGTTATTACATCTGCTTCTGTGTCTATTAAACCTTCAAATTCAAGGCCATTATTTGTATTTTTAGCTTTGGTCTGGTAATTTACAGGAGTTTGCCAAAATACTTGTTTTCTGGTCTCTCCTGAATTTTTTGTTTTATCTACTGAAGAAGTTCTGTCCTTGATTACATCCAAAGCAGTGTTGTTTTTAACAAGAAGAATTAAATCTTTTGCTCTGTGGAGGAGTTCCTCCAATGCAGACAGTGAATGATTGAATCAAATATCTGGGCCAGCAAATGACACCCCTTGGTGAATTTTCTAATGGCAAAGGGTTACTTTGTCTGTCCTTTGTTGATCTGTAGTCATGAGTCCAACATCAGCCTTTGCCACACCTTCTACATACTTCAGGAGGCTGGGGACTTCTTTTTGGATTATCTCTAGGAAAAAAATCATTTTGAAAGCTGCCCATTATAGTTGGGAATATAAGTTTTTCGGAATATACTGGACAATGGCGATTAATTTTAAGAAGGGAACAATCTGGCTTTCCCCTCCCTTTACCATTTCCTGTTCACCTAGAACTTGCTACAACTGAGCCTCTGTGCCCCATGCCCCCACCCACACTTCCTTCAAGATCAAACTCTGAGTACCTTCTCATTTTCTTATCTTAAGAGAATCCAGCCATTCTCCTCCACTGTCAAGTCATTACTATTTCATCTCTGTGTGAAGACACAGATCTGCACCTTGAGGCCAGATTCCCACAGCCTTAGTCAGGTCATAACTCCTAGTCAGGTCACATCTCCTGCAGCTCACTCTAGGACAGAGTAGAGGAGCTGTCTGTGCTTTGACTCACATACTCTCAGTGTTCATCATCTGGCTCCTCCATGTTCCTTGTCACTTATACTATGATGTACTAAAATAGTGGTGTGAAACTTCCCTCTGCCTCTATATGGTTATAGAAGATCAGACCTTAGCTATGTGCATGGGATTGGGAGGAGACAGCTCAACGATACAGCCCAGAACTGGAGGCTGTTCTCAGAAGGGGCTGCTAGGTCTCAATTCATGATCATTCCCATGGCGCTATTTCTTGTTCTCTCATTATTCCTAGCTTTCTATGGGATAATCTTGCTGTACACTGTGAAGATATGTCTCTGCCTAACACACCTTCTGATTAGTTTAATAAATAGCTGAATGGCCAATAGCTAGACAGGAGAAAATAGGCATAACTTCTGGGGAGAGAGAGAAACTTGGGAAGAATCTCAAATGCACAGATTTAGATAATGAGATGCAGAGCAAGTCAGATGTATACTACTGAGGAGAGATAACAAGCCATGTGGCAGACTGTAGATTAATATAAACAGGTTAATTTAAGTTATAAGAGCTAGATGGAAACAAGCCTAGGCAAAGGTCAGGCATTCATAATTAATAAGAAGTCTCCATGTCATTATTTGGGAACTGGATGTCCAAAGAAAATCCAACTACAATTGATGCCCAGCATGCAGCACATATATCCACAGAGGGCCTGAGACATCTGGGGGAAAAAAGTGCCAAACACAGAGACAGACACAGCTTCTTAGTAACCACCATCTCTCAAGCAAGCCCAGTATTCACTGCACACAGAAGTGTGATTCCTTTAAGAGATCTTGCTGTGTAGCCAAGCACTTGAACAGACACTAGGTAGAAACACCTGCGCCTGCTCAGCCCACCAAATTCCCAGAGTTGGGGCAGGAAAATGCAGCTCCTGGCTGATGCCCAATGTCATGAGGCTAAGTTCTCATGGAAGGGCAAACAGTGGTGCAACTCAGAACCAGTGGGGTAGACTGCTGCACTGACCCCACTGGAGTGGAGTCAGCCACCAGTGCCATGTGCACAGACTTGGACCTGACAATTCAAGGTTTGTCTCACATGGTCAGAGAAGACTACAGGCACACAAAAGCCAGGTCCAGACTGAAAAAACCTCTTCACAGATACAATATGTTTCTAAATATGCTTAGATGTTGGAAGAAATGGGTATAGACAGTCATAGAAAAAATAGTTTTAAATTAATAAAGTAAACCTTTAAAGAGAGAGTAAAGTGACAGAGCAGTGGTGGTGCATAGCATTAATTCCAGCACTCGGGAGGCAGAGCCAGGCAGATCTCTGTGACTTTGAGGCCAGCCTGGGCTACAGAGTGAGTTCCAGGACTACACAGAGAAAGCTTGTCTCAAAAAAAAGAGAGAGAGAGAGAGAGAGAGAGAGAGAGAGAGAGAGAAGTGATTTGCCCATTCTGTCCCCTACAATCCTGTCCCAGCACAATTTCATCCCAGCTCAACCCTTGTCCTGCTACCACTAGAATCCCTCCCTCAATCCCAACAGACTTTCACCACTTAGGCATAGAACACACCAGCCAAAACAGGTGGGTAAACTTCACCCCCACATATCCCCCTTGACTAGTCCTCAAACCTACCCCCTCCCAGCTAATAATCCCCAGCTCCATGCCTGGGCCCTCCTCCCAACCTCAGAATACTTCCACAAAGCAGGCTTAGGCCACACGAGCCAGAACAGGTAAGTGACCTGCTTAGCAGCAGAACTGTACCCCCTATTCTGTCCACCATGATCTTTCCCCAGCTTAATGCCATCACAGCTTATCCCTGGCACTGATATTACTGGGACCCCACCACCAATCCAAGCAGACTTCCACCACTGAGAAACTGACAATACCAGCCAGAATGGGCCCAGGCCACACAAGCCAGAACAGAACTCCAGCGGACTCCATAAGCCCAGACACTTTCCATAGCAGTTGCAAGAATAGACACCATAGGCCCACACACACAGTCCACACCATTTAAAAGAAGATCCCCAGCACCTCTACCACAGGCCAGGCTGGCCTAGGTACCCAGAATGTGACTCAGGCTTTACTAGAGAACAAGCTTATTCTAGAGATGCAAGAAGATTTCAGCTTTACAAGAGGCCAGACTGGAACAAGGGAACCAAGATCCCCCAAACCCAGAGACACCCTACCAGACCTGAAGACTCATCAGTCACCTGAACTCATGGCAACTCAGGATGGAAGACCAGATATGAAATAGAAACCAAGGAACAAAACACCCATCCAACAAAGAGTAACAGGAATAAAGGCCTAGAAACACAATCACCCCAAGTCTAGATGTCTAAATGCCAGCATAAAAACACAATCAACAACAAAAAAATCAATATGTCTCTACCACAATCCAGCTATCCTTTGACAGCAAGAAGTGAACATTCCAACATAGCTGAAACACAAGAAAATGACCTTTAAAATAACTTTATGCAGATGACAGATGTCCTTAAAGAGAAAATGAAAGAAAACTCCCTTTAAAAAATAGAGAAAAACACTACCAAAAAATTGGAGAAAATCAATAAATATCTTAAAGTATGCGAAGAAAGTTGAGAAAACACAAACACATGACAGGGGGAAAAATGAAAGTGTTCAAGACTAGAAAATGGAAATCAAAGCAATAAAAACATACACACACCACCTGAGGGAATTCTGGAAATGGAAAACCTGAGTAAGTGAATAGAAACTATAGAAGCAAGACTCACCAAGAGAATACATGAGACGGAAGAGAGAACCACAGGCATTGAAGATATGATAGAGGAACTAGATTCATTGGTCAAAGAAAACATTGAATCTAAAAAATTCCTAACACAAAACATCTACAAAATCTGGCAACCTGTGCAAAACTAAACCTAAGACTAATAGGAATAGAAGAAGAGGAAGAAACCCAGTTCAAAGGCCCAGAAAACATATTCAACAAAACCATAAAAGAAAATTGTCCCAACCTAAAAAAGATCATACCTATAAATGTACAAGAAGCTTACAGAAAACCAAATAGATTAGACCAGAAAAAAAAGTTCCCTTGCCACATAAAAATCAGAACAATAAACATACAAAATAAAGAAAGAATATTAAAAGCTGAAATGGAATAGGGCCAAGTAACATATAAAAGCAGACCTATCATAACTACACCTGATTTGTCAATGAAGACTCTAAAAGCCAAAAGGTCCTGGATAGACATTCTGCAGACCATGGATGGATGCCATCCCAGATTACTAGACCCTGCAAAACTTTTCTTATTTAATTTTTTTTATTTTACATACCAACCACTATTCCCCCTACCTCTAATTGTCCCGTTCCTCCCCCACCTCCTCCATATCCCACCCCACCCCCAAAGGAGGTAAGGCCTCCCTTGAGTAGTCAAAACCAGCTGGCATACCAAGTTGAGGCAGGACTAAGTCCCTCCCTACTGTATCAAGCCTGAGTAAGTCATCCCACCAGAAGGAAGGGGCTCTAAAATACCAGTTCATGTACCCACGATAGGTCCTGGTCCCATTGCCAGGGGTCCCACAAACAGATCAAGCCACACAACTGTCATCCACATTCAGAGGTTCAGTCCCATGCTGGCACCCCAGCTGTCAGTACAGAGTCTGTGAACTGCCACTAGCTTAGGTCAGCTATCTTTGATTTTTCCTATCATGATCTTGACCCCGTTTGCTCCTCTAGTCCCTGCCCTCTCTCTTCAACTGAACTCTAGAAGCTCTGCCAAATGCTAGGATGTGGGTCTTTGCATGTGTTTCCACCAATCACTGGTTGTAGACTCTATGATGATAATTACTGTAATCACCAATCTCAGTACAAGGGAAGGCTAGTTCAGGTACCTTCTCCACCATTGCTAGGAGTCTGACCTAATCAGCAAAACTTTAAATAACCCTAGATGGAGGAAACAAGATATTTCATGACAAATTCAATTTAATCAATCCTATCCACAAACCCAGATCTACAGCGTTACTAGGAGGAAAATTCCAGCCAAAGGAAATTAGCTACACCCACGAAAACACAGTCAATAGATAATCCCAAACAAGGGAGAAATACACACAAAAAAGCAGGAATTAACAATCACTGGCCATTAATATCTCTCAATTTCAATGGACACAATTCATCAATTAGAATACACAGGCTACCAGAATAGATATGAAAACAGGATCCATTCTTCTGCTACATAGGGAAAACATACCTCAACACCAAAGACAGATGTTACCTGAAAGAAAAAGATTGGAAAAAAGGTTTTCCAATCAAACGGACCAAAGAAACAAGCTGACAGAGCTATCCTAATATCTAACAAAATAGACTTCAAACTAAAATTAATCAAAAGAAATGGAGAAGGATATTTCATATTCATCAAAGGAAAAATCAACTAAGATGTTGTCTCAATTCTGAATATCTATGCCCCAAATATAAGGGCACCCACATTTGTAAAAGAAACATTACTAAAGCTAAATTCACATATTGAATGCCACACATTAATTGGGGGAGACTTTAACACTCCACTCTCATCAATGGACAACTCTGCCAGACAGAAACTTCACAGAGAAATAAAGGAAATAACAGTTAAGAAACTCCTACAGGTGATAAACAACTTTGGCATACAAGATTAACTCAAAACAATCAGTAGCCCTCTTATATACAAATAATTATTAAAAAAAAAAGCTTAGAAAGAAATCATGGAAATAATAGCCTTCACAATAGCCACAAATAATATAAAATATCTTGTGGTAACTCTAACCTAGCAAGTGAAAGACCTGCATGACAAGAACTTCAAGTCTTTGAAAAAAGAAATTGGAGAAGATATCAGAAGATGTAAAGAGTCTCCCATGCATATGGATCTGTAGGGTTAACACAAGAAAAATGGCCATCTTACCAAAGCAATCTACAGATTCCATGCCATCACTATCAAAATTCCAACACAATTCTTTACAGACCTTAAAAGAATAATACTCAACTTCATATAGAAAACCAAAAAACCCAGGATAGCTAAAACTATCCTGTACAATAAAAGAACTGCTGGAAATATCCAGCATCCTTAATGTCAAACTCTACTACAGAGCTGCTGTAGGCAGACTTTTCATTTCTGCCCACCAGCAGGGGAGTTGGGAGACCAAGGATGGATCCACATAGCTTGGGTGGCTCTTCCTGCAGATGCCCCAATGGAAGGGGCCACCTTGAAGAGAAGAGGAGGGTGAGCCCACCTCCTGCCAGAGAGAGAGGAAAGGACATACCTGAGTCTACCGAAGCAAAACAACACTGGGCAACAGAGTCTCAGCACACACGTTGTGTCAAGGACAGAAGGCCCCACCTAAGATCTCCTGTGAGGACTATCAAACACAGATGCTCTGGAAACATCCTCGCTGGGCCATACAACTCTCCCAAGAGGCACAGACATCATTCTCCAGAAGCCTGCTCATCCAGGGTGCTTTCACTGCTGTCCAGAGACATCACCCACATGGGTGCCTTGGTGGTAGCCCTGAAAGATCGGCAAGCCCCCAGAGGGGCATTCCTGTGTGGGCCCTCGAGCAGCACAGAGCCCACCCTGTCATAGCGCACCTGGACCATATGACAGCTGTTGCATGCTAGGGCCTGTCACATGCCAGGGCCATATTGCACTGGGCACTTTACACAGTCAATTCTATCTTGGCTGCACAGGCCTGGCTGTCCAGATACAACTAGCTCCATGCAAACTCCTCCATGGCCCTAAGCCAGTGCCCACCTCCTTTCCTCTCCTCTCCCAAGACCAGGGCCAAGTAGCCAAGTGACCAGCCCACTCTGCCCTGAATCTCCCAATACTTTGCTGGATGAAAGGAAGCTTCCTGGGCCTGAGCAGAGCAGAGATGCCAGCATATCTTGAATCCACCTGAGTGCCAAACACTCTCCCTCTCCAGAGGGACTCCACCCCAGAGCCTTGACTCTGTCTGTGGTAATGACAGATGACCTAACTCTGCAGAATCTCCTGGAAGACTCACTGGTAACTTGGATTGTGGAAACAAAGCCTCTGATGTTGTCCACCTTTCCATCTGTAGGTACCTCGGGGATCATCTGAAAAACGACTGACTCTTAGAAGGAGATCAGCAAATGGAGGTGGGGTTATTGTACAGACACGCCCCCACTCATGCAAGTGGGTGTTGAAAGTTGGTTTCTTTCCGCTGGGCACTTAGACACTACCTGAAATCCAGACTTTATGTTAGATTGGAAAACTAGATTGTGAACGTGTCTATATTTTTGGTTTGTGATGAAATTCAGGCCACCACTCACAAACGGTTTTTAGATGTTCTTTGTGAAAGAGTCAATCCTTGTAGAATTTTAATTCTGTGGTGTGTTAAGCCTGGCCACTTAATGGTTTATTTTCCTACAATTTTTCGAAGCAGAAGCATTTCTATTTTGTAATGTTTCATCATCCATTGGTTTTCACTATTTTTATCAATATTTGATTTATCTACATAGAATGCTGGCATGTACATTCATCACTCCATAAAGCATTTATGGTTGTAAAAAAGAAAAAGAATCAGACATTGAATAAGCCACCAATGAGTAGAGAAGGGTGTGAGAGTATTAATGAGGGGTTTTTTTTATTAATGAGGTCTTTTTTCCTATTAATGAGGTCTTAATGGAAGTTTACAGTGACTATGTTTCAGTATGTGACCAAATGCAAGCTGAAGTTTGCAGATGACCAGCTGTAGCTGCAGCCAAGCCCACATGCTTCCTTACTTATACTTTCCCATTATCTATCCTAGAGCATGAGTCAGCCCTTTGACCAGCATTTCCATACTGTATACATACCAACCAGCTAGTCACTTGCTAGTATCTCAGTCATCAGATGATGGTAGCGAGGGAATCACCATGCCCTGCTTTTTATGGTTAATCTGTGTTTAGAGTAGAGAGGTCAGGCAGAGCCAGTGGACACTTCCTGATTCCTAGAGATGGACCAGGGACAGCATAGATGAGGCTGGCTTCACATTGGTCACCCTGTCCACCCACTCTCATGAGGTTGTCACTCACCACACACAGGGCCCAGCAGCCAGAATGAGCTCGCCACCTAGTGGACACTCTGGACTATGGTTGACAAGATACAAATGAAAGATGGGGGCAATGGCCAGGTTGAACTATGTGTGGACTTGAGTGCCTTAAAACATTGCTTCAGGCAGCACCCAGATTAACATAGGAAGGACAGGAGCTCAGGATGCTTTTTTTTAATAAACCATGTCACAGTAGTTACTTCTGTAGAGAAGAATTAAGGGTTGGAGCGATGGTTCAATGGTAAAAAGTACTTGTTACTCTTACAGAGAACCCTGGTTCAGCTCCCAGTATCTGCAATGGCAGCCCAAAGATGTCCATAGCTCCAGTCCCAGAGGATCTGATGCCCCATCCTGGATTCTTCCAGCAAGACACATATGTGGTACACAGACAAACACCAAAGCAAAATACTTATACACATAAAACCAACATAAAGAAATCTTCAAAAAGTAAAAGAGTACAATTAAAACCCCATCATCACTTAGGCTAGGCATCAACTTCAAGGCTTGGCAAAATCAGGGCTGGAGATGTAGCACTCGCCCAGCATGCAAGAGGCCCTGGATTGCATCCATGAGGCATAAAAACTGCACACAGTGGTACACGGCTGTAACCTCAGCACTTTAGGAGGTGAAGGTAGGATCAGACATTCAACACCCTTATCTGTATAATGAGTTGGAGGCCAGCCAGGGCTACTTGATAGCCTGTTTCAAAACTAATGTATTCTCTGTGAAGTAACCCACACCCAAAAAGATACCTGTTGTCTCTCATATGTAGGTGCTAGTTTAAATCTTCAGATGTGTGTGTTCGCCCATAGAAGTCAGGAAAATAGTAAGAGGAGGGCAAACTTTCAAATGAGGGGAGATCAAATGCAGATGGTATAAAGAGAAGGTGTTGTTTGTTTTTACTCTTCTGGGAGCCTGTCACCAAACTCCCAAATAACTCACACATGGGGGCTTACTCTTCATTATAAATGCTTGGCCTTAGCTTAGCTTGTTGCTTACCAGCTTTCTGTAGCTGATCCCATCTACCTTTTGCCTCTGGCCTTTTCCTATTCTCTTATACCTGTCAATCCTTTTTTTTTTACTTTTTTTTCTCTTGTTTTATTTTTTTTTAAGATTTATTTATTTATTATATATACAGAAGAGGGTACCAGATCTCATTACAGATGGTTGTGAGCCACCATATGTTTGTTGAGAATTGAACTTGGGACCTCTGGAAGAGTAGTCGGCATTCTTAACCTCTGAGCCATCTCTCCAGCCCCTATATCTGGTATCTTACTCTTAATCCATGTTTGCTGTGTAGCTGGATGGCTGGCCCCTGATTTTTTCCTCCTTCTCCGTCTCTTCCTCTCCTCCCAGATTTCTCCTCCTATATTCTCTCTGCCTGCCAGCCCCACCTATCCTTTCTCCTCCCTCGCTATTGGCTGCTCAGCTCTTTATTAGACCATCAGGTGTTCTAGACATGCTCAGTAACACAGCTTCACAGAATTAAACAAATGCAACATAAATAAAAGTAACACACCTCAAAATAATATTCCACAACAAATGGGGAGTAAGAATAAGGACTAAATGGGTGAAGTCAGAGGGCAGGGTAGATGATGGAATATGGTCAGGGATGAGTAACACTGAAGTCCTTTGAAAATGCCATGTAGAAAGCTACTTATAGCATGACCTTTCAAAAACATACACATACACATACATGTAAACAGCATAAATGGGGTTACCCTAAAACAAGGAAACAATGCCCTTTCTAGATGTCACAGGCTGTTGAGTAAGAAGCCCATTGACAAGAATGGGGTACCTCTTTTGCTGTTGTTGATCAGTAGGGTCCTATGACCCCCAAACATAACAGGCTGTTGCAATTGCTCTTGCTTATCCTCCAGAACTTGATGGTAAAACCCTGTTGCTTAAGATACCACATAATTGGGTCATAGAACATAGAGAAATATAGCTGTAAGCTTCCTCACTACTGACCAGCTTTCATGGTACTAGAAGGTATCATGACGACTACAGAGGACAAGAGTAATCATGAATCTTACTCAGCTGTGAATCCCACCAGCTATAATAAGGACAAGTCTGGCAAGATATGCCAACTGGTAGAATAGTGGTGTCACTGTGATGACAGTAACCAACAACTTTCGGATTAGATTTAAGGCCCACTCCACAGGACAGAACCTATGCCAAGAACCATCATGAAGGCCTCAGACCTATTGCTGACAGGGCATTGACTGTAGGGGAAAACCTACTAATATTATTATGCTAAAAAACTACTTCAAATGACTTATCATTATACTCACAAATCAATACTTTTGTCTTAGGGTTTCTATTGCTATAAAGAGACATGACCACAGCAACTCTTCTCTCTCTCTCTCTCTTTTTTTGTTTTTGTTTTTTTTTTTTGTTTGTTTGGGTTTTTTTTTGGTTGTTGTTGTTGTTGTTGTTTTTTCGAGACAGGGTTTCTCTGTAGCTTTGGATCCTGTCCTGGACTAGCTCTGTAGAACAGGCTGGCATCAAACTCACAGAGATCCACCTGCCTCTGCCTCCCGAGTGCTAGAATTACAGGGATGCACCACCACTGCCCGGCCATAGCAATTCTTATAATGGAAAACATATAATGAGGTGGCTTACAGTGCTTCACTGGCCTGAGATGAGCTTTTGATGCTAATGATGAGAAGACAAGACAAAAGAAAGTTCTAGAACCTAAGAAGCTAGTGACTGAGAGCAGGAGACTACAAAGCCAGAGTGTGTTTAAACATTGTCCACTGCCCTGTTAGAGTGAACAGCAGCCGGACAGTGGCACAAACCATATGTTTAATGTGTTTTAATAGTTGAAGTTCTTTGACACTTTTGTGCATGTGTATGATGCATTCTGGTTACCCCCTCTCTCATCCTCACCTGCTTCCCATACCTCCCCAACCCCTAATATTTTCTCAGATTTGTGACTTTGGGTTTTTGGTGTGTGGCCCATTTCATTTAAGGAGGGCCATCTGTGTGACTGCTGGATTGGGATTTTAGTTTATCGATACAAATTTAAAGTTAACTTTGTTATACTGTGTATATATCTTTCTACTCTTGTTTAAGGTATTATGTTTATATAACTCATTTAAAATTGTAATGTATAATTAGAAAATACAGATTAATAATTCATCATTTATAATAATCACACTTATAGTCATGTTAGTTAAGTTTTCTAGGTATACATATATATATTTCAACTAGTGAAATCATCTTCAAATACTTCAAAGACCTACAGAATGTGACATTTAAAATATTTTAAGAACTTGGACTTCTCTGGACATTGAGCCATGTCTTTTCCAGGCAGCACCAATCTACTTCAGACAATATGATGGTCAATGAAGAAACTCTATATTGAGTTTGCGTTTTTTATGACAAAAGTTAGCCATATGGGCAAGACATTGCTCTTGCCTGAACTGCCTGACAGTATGTTGTATAAACTAGACATGCAGGACCCATGGGAAAATGAACAAAGAACTTGAACAAAACAGAGTGAGATGCTCCTTAAGGTTCCTGCTTCACGGAGGAAACTGCCAGACATTCTGCAGAACGAAAGGAGAAACAACTGATGAATTTTGACAACAGGCAAGACAATTGTGCAAATTTCCTACCTCACTAAAAATTCTTCCAGAGACTCTAGGCCTGTTGGCTGAAGATAGATGCCCCAACATTACAGAGGAACTGTGGGTGACTGTCCAGGCAGCCAGATGTCTCTATCATGTGTAGAATTTTGGAAGTCGCTTACAATGTACTTCCTGTTTACTTAGGTCATATTATATCCTTCTAGGGTCTTTGATGGAGTTGAAGACTAGATAGTTATAATTATAGCTTTCCTTAGTCATGATAAAAGATAAATTAGATATAAGCCAGGCAGTGGTGGTGCATGCCTTTAATCCCAGCACTCAGGAAGCAGAGGCAGGCCTATCTCTATGAGTTTGAGTTCCAGGAAAAGCTCCAAAGCTACACAGAGAAAACCTGTCTCAAAAAAAAAAGATATAAAACTTTCAGACTCACAAAAATCCACAAAATAGGATAAATGGAGGTTGGAGAGATGGCTCAGAGGTTAAGAGCACCAACTATTCTTCCAGAGGTCCTGAGTTCTATTCCCAACTCACAACCATCTGTAATGAGATCTTATGCCCTCTTCTGTGTACATAATAAATAAATCTTCAAAAAACATAGGATAAGTGATAAAATATTTTGTAATTTTTCCAAATGTAAATAGACTAGATATTGTAACTTTAGTTCTTGCTTGATAACTGTTTTGTTATATGTAGTTTTACTATGTTAAAGTTAAAATCTTCATTTTTGATTAGACAGAAAAGGGGAAGTGCTGTGGATGTCTTTCTGTGTGCTGTGAATACATGTTGCTCTGATTGGTTGATAAATAAAGCTGTTTGGCCAATGGTAAAGGAAAATAAGTTTAGGTGGGACATTCAAACTGGAGATAGAGAAGAAAGGAGAATGGGGGGATGCCAGCCCACCACCCAAGAAGCAACAAGTTGTCCACAAACCGGTAGTGCCATGGCCATGTGGCAAGGCATAGATTAATAGAATTGGGCTGAGTTAAGTTGAAAGAGCTAGCTAGCAAGAAGCCTGAGCCTTTAGGCTATACAGTTGGTAAGTAATAGAAGCCTCTATGTGTTTACTTGGGTCCAAGTGGCTGTGGGACCAGGTGGGACACAGGTGAGCTTCTGGCCACACATAATTCTTTATTGATTCTTTGAGAATTTCGCATCATGCACCCCAAACCCACTCACCTCCCAGTCCTTCCATATCCACCCCTCACCCCTGCAGCATGCCCCTCTAAAAGACACACCCAAAAACATTAATTTAGAAAAATCTCCCTCTTCCTTCTTTCCTACACCTCTTCATTGATCCCAGTGGTTTGTCACACAGTATACCCTTGTGTTCAATCAGCCCCACATGCAAAATACTCACTGCAATGAGTCATCAGTCTGGTTCAAGGTCTCTGCCACACCATCATCACTGGACCCTCACTAAAACTCTTCTCAGATATCCAGCTGTTGCCCCAAGTCATGGAGATCCTGCAGTTATTGTTCCTTAGGACCATCCCCTTCAACACTCCAGAAGATCATCAATGGAGTAGATGTTAGGGTAAGCCCACCCAAGGCCCAGGATGTGGGTCTGGATGGTAGTTGAGTTGGTGGGTCTGTGCCACTGGGACCACCCCCCTCAGACAATGAGCAAAGCCATCTCTACTAGGCCGGTGGTAAGGCATTTTCTTAATTAGTGATTGATTGGAGAGGGCCCAGCTCATTGTGGGTGGTACATTCCCTGGGCTGGAGCTCCTGGGTTCTGAAAGAAAGCAGGCTGAGAAAACCATGGGGAGGAAGCCAATAAGCAGCATTTTTCCATGGGCTCTGCATCATCTCCTGCTTCCAGGTTCCTTCCCTGCTTGAATTCCTGTCCTGACAGCAATAGAAACCCTAACAAGGACAATAATTCACTTTGAAAGGGAGGCTGACAAAACCAATTTAAGGGCACCCAGTGATTGATTGACAGTGATGTGAACTGTTGGTTTCTGGTTTCCTTAGGAGAGCTTCCTTCTTCATAAGAATTGCACATGAAGCCTGGCGATTGTGGCGGCACACGCCTTTAATCCCAGCACTCGGGAGGCAGAGGCAGGCGGATCTCTGGGAGTTCGAGGCCAGCCTGGGCTACAGTGAGAGATCTAGGGCAGGAACCAAAACTACACAGAGAAACCCTGTCTCAACAAACAACAAAAACAAGAATTGCACGTGACAGTATTTAGAGACTGGTGAAATGTTTCAGCTGATGAAAGTGCCTGATGGCAAGCCTGAAGGGATGAATTGGATCCCTGGGGACCCACACTGTGGAAGGAGAGAACCAACTCCTGGTAGCTGTCCTCTGACCACTATGTGTGTGTTGGGATATGCGTGCTGGGTGAGGGGAGGTATTAGTGTTCGTGCATTAGCCGGGCATGATTGTGCATGCCTTTAATCCCAGCACTGGGGAGGCAGAGACAGGAAAATTGCTGTGAGTTTGAGGCCAACCTGAGCTAGACAATTGTGACTGTATCAAAAAAAATTTTGAAAGAAAATATTCAGAATCAAGATAGTGTGGTGCTGTACCAACATTTATTCTGAAAGGATTCACAAAACAGGATGACGGTCATAACTTCTTCAGAGAGAAACGTGAGATTAAATTACACCATAGGAAAGGCCTAACTAGTTCTCATCACACGATATTTCGGTGAACTTGCTAAAGTGTAATATGAACCTATGTGTGATGGTGCATGGCCCTGGTCCTAGCACTCAGGAGGCAGAGGCAGGATGATCAAATGTTATAGGCCAACTTGAGATACATAGTGAGTCAGTCAGTCTCTCTGTGTCTCTGTTTCTCTCTCTCTCTCTCTCTCTCTCTCTCTCTCTCTCTCTCTCTCTCACACACACACACACACACACACACACAGAGGGGCTGGAAAGATACCAATCAAGAGCACTGGCTGCTCTTGCTAAGGACCCAGGTTCACTTCCCAGCACTCACAATATTTTATAACTCCAGTTTCAGAACATCTGTTTCCCCCTCCTGACTTCAACAGGCACTGCATGAATGTACTGCACAGATACCCATGTAGGCTAAACACCTGTACATGCGCATGCACGCGCGCGCGCACACACACACACAACACACACACACACACACACACACACACACACACACACACACTACTAGCTTTAAAAACCTGGAAATTTTTAGTTACATTTATTTGTGTGTGTATGAGAGAGGGAGACAGAGTCAGACAGACAGACAGACAGACAGACAGATGAGAAACAGAGAGAGATCAAATGGAGAGGTCAGAAGATGAATTGCAGGACTCCATTCTCTCTCAACCTGTGGGTCCCAGGGATAAAACTCACGTAGGCATGCTGAGTGTCCAGTACCTTTATCAGCTGAGACATGACTCCAGCACCAAAGAAAAAACGGTTATTTTTTATATTTTTTTCATTTTATGTGCACTGGGGATTTGCCTGTATATATTCTGTGTGAGGGCATCAGGACCCTAGTAGAACTGGAGTTACAGACAGTTGTGAGCTGCCAGGTGGGTGCTGGGAATTGAACCTGTGCCCTCTGAAAGAGCAGCCAATGCTCTTAACCACTGAGCCACCCCCATCCACCACACCCACTACCCACCCCACCCACCCCACCACCAAAAAAAATCTTAAAATGAGGGGTTGGGGATTTAGCTCAGTGGTAAAGCGCTCGTCTAGCAAGTGCAAGGCCCTGGGTTCGGTCCTCAGCTCTGGGGAAAAAATTCTTAAAATGTAAAATCAATCCACTAAAAATATGTGAAGTATGTATATAAATATTTCACTATCAAATAGACAGGACACAGGCATCTGCAGAGTCATACCAACTCCCACCACAAGAGGGCGGACCAGGCTTAGTTAGGCCTCCATCAAACTCCTTGACATCCTTTCAAAGTGTTGAGGACTTCCAAATTGGGCCATATGAAATAGAGAAGTTGGGCATGGTGGCCCACTCCTAGCCCTTGAGGGCCAAAGGCAGAACAATCAGGAGTTCAAAGTCATCCTCTACAACATCAGTTCTCAATGTGTGGGTCACATCCCATTTGTGTGTCGAATGACCCTTTCATAGAAATCACAAAAGTGGCAAAATTACATTTATGGAGTAGCAGCTAAAATACTTTTATGGTTGGGAGTCAGCACAACATGAGGAATTGTATTAAAGAGTCACATTAGGAAGGCTGAGAACCACTGCTCTACAACTTGAGTTCAAGACTAGCCTAAGCAAAAATTACACACACACACACACACACACACACACACACACACACACACACACCCTCACCCCCAAAAGGAAGTTTGGACAGATGCCCTGCATGGTGGACCATGCTGCCCCTGTAAGTCACGGGGTTTTTAATGAAAATCCCAATGCCAGGTGCAGGATACCTCCCTAGGTGTCCTGGAGGTTGGTCTTGGAGCCTCTAAAAGCTCCCAAAATGATACAGATCTGTCATTGCTCTTAGCCACGCATGAGAACTAGACAGTCAGACCCTGCTGTAGAAGACACAGAGAAATCAAAGTGACAGTGATCTGGAAGTCTACTTCCCGATGGCGAGGGTTCACAGTTCTGGAAGGTGAGGTAGAGGCCGCTGAGGGGGAAAAGTCATCAATGATCTCACCTAGTTCTGGGCCCTGCATGCTACAGGACTGGCCTGCAAGGCAAGGTATGTGCACTGGTGTAGTAGTGCCACAAAATGTTCAAGTGTAACCAACTGCTTTCTGATTGGATCTGCGGCCTGACCCACACAAAAGGGTTTCGTGTCTGGTATTGTTAACCTGGCCAAAAAGCTTTAGCTAAGGGAGTCATGGGCTCTATGGGGGAAGTCTACTACCAATGGTTTCCAAGATAAACATGGAGTCAAACTGCCTTCTAAACATCTCTGTGCATATCCACAGACTAATGCAGCTCTCAGCCTTGGCCAGAGAAGCCTCTTCTAGAAGCAGGCAACAGTTAGAGCAGAGACTTATACATGGCCAAAACACCGAGAATGAGTGACTAGATAGTGCACAACACTAAACACGACATCTCTATCACCTCTCTCCAAGACCAAGGAAACATCAAAGAAGAGGGGGTGATGGAAAGGCTGTAAGGACCAGAAGATAGGGAAGAGAGACCCCAAATCCTGTCATCTGGTTATGATGTGGACCATTACAATCATAAACACACAGCAGCCGTGGCTACCTGCACAGGACCTGCCCCCCACTCCCCCTTTAAAAAAGAAAAGACATGAAAGCTGGAAAAGGGACAGGAGTTAGCAAGAGCAAGAAGGTTTAAGAAAAGGTAAAAATGAGCCGCGCAGTGGTGGGGCACACCTTTGATCCCAGAGCTCAGGAGGCAGAGGCAAGTGAATCTCTGTGAGTTCAAGGCCAGCCTGGTCTACAGAGCAAGTTCCAGGACAGCCAGGGCTGTTACACAGAGAAACTCTGTCTCAAAAAAAGAAAAGTTAAAAGGGAGTAATTTGACTGCAATGCATCATATAAAAGTATGGAATTATTGAAATATAATAAAATACAAACAACCCCTCTATATCAGAGCAACTCTATCATCACATATCCCATGACTGTTGGAAACTGTCAGTGTTCACCCAGGAGAAGAGTGAGGCAATAGCATCTTACTAGTGTCAGGGAAATAGCTTTGCCCTTGGAGGTCAATGGTTAAACAGAAAAAGAAAAGGACCATGATAACACTTCAGAGTGCCACCCACCCACCCCTGCCATAGACCTAGGAATTCTATTTTGAACATCCTTGCTCTCTGCCTTCAGTTCTTACCTCCAGGCAACTCAGAGCTCCTCAATGATAATTGCTGTTTCAACATCTTTTTATTACTGTGAAATAGAATACACACATAGGGTAGCTGCTCTGTGGGCCAGAATGCTAAAAAGAACAATGGAGCTCAGAGTCAGTGGTAGAGCTCTTGCCTAGAATCCCCCAGTGAGGGGCTGGGGTATGGCTCAGTGGTTGAGCCCCTGCCTAGAATCCCCCAGTGAGAGGCTGGGTGCATGGCTCAGTGGCAGGGTCTCTGCCTAGAATCTTCCAGTGAGTGGCTGGGGAGTGTGGATCAGTAGTAGAGCCCCTGCCTAGAGTCCTCCAGTGAGGGGTTAGGGACATGGCTCAGTGGTAAAGTATCTGCCAAGAATCTCCCTCTGAGGGTTTGGGGACATGGCTCTGCTTGAGTTGGGCCCTAAATCCAACTCTCTGTCCCCTAAATGCAATAAAACAATGAGAAAAGAAAAGAAACTCCCTCTCCTAACAATTGCAGCAAAGTCCTCAAAGTTCGTCCTCATTGGACTAGGTTAGAACACGTGTCTTCCCTAAACCAATAATCACTGTGGCTCCAGCTCAGTCTGGATTTTGCTGAGGCCAGGGATAAGTCAGCCTTATTCAAGTAAAATCGACTGAAATAAAAATTGCATAGAACTTGGGCATGGTGGTGCACACCTGTAATCCCAGCACTTGGAAGGTGAAGACAGGGGGATCAGAAGTTCAAGGCCAGCCTTCACTATATAATGAGTTCAAGGCCAGCCTAGGATACCCTATCTCTAAAATGTAGAGGAGGAGAGGAAGGAGGAGGAAGATGGAGAAGAGGAAGAGGGAGCTGAGTAGGTCCCTGGGTTGAGGTAGGACGCCATGTAGATTTCTAGAGGAAAACAATTGTTTTTAAATTTTCTATTACAGTGTGTGTGTGTGTGTGTGTGTGTGTGTGTGTGTGTGTGTGAAGATCAAAGGACAACTTTCTGTAGGTGGTTTTCTCCTTCCACAATATGGGTCCTGGGGACCCACATTGGCTTGGTAGGGAGTGATTTTTAACTACTAAATCAACCCTCTTCCTTCGAGGAAAAAGCACTCTAAAGTGAGAGTGTGCAAAGATCCTGAGACGGAGCTGGCCCAGTAACTCAGAAACAGTAAAGGCATTTCTACAGCAGTGTAGAGTGTGCCCAAGCCTGCATGCGGAAGGAACACTGCTCCTGCACCCGTGTCCATCAGTGTCCCACCCCCTCTCCAGCCTACACAGGAACGTCCTCCCTCACCCCGCTGTACCGCCTTCCACCTGTCCCTGGTCACTGCGCACGTCTCTCTAATCGTTTCTCTGTTCCCTTTACAAGTGGGTGTGATGGAGCTAAAGCATATTTACCTGACAGAAGCTTAATTATTCATCCGCGGGAACCTGAACAGGGAGTTAAGAGAGGCCACGGGGTCAGGGTGGGGTGGAAAGGGGTGGACAAGGAAGGACCTGGGTGCGCAGAGTCGGGGGGGTGGGAGTGTGTCCAGAGTTGGCCCGCACAATGGAGTGACAAGGGGTATGGCAAAGCAAGGGGCTGTGGAACACGGCGGGAGATGAGTTAAAGGTGGAGAGGAGAGGTGGGGACTTGGTGTGTTAAGAAAAGGACAGGGGGAAAGGATGGGGGTGCGTTGAAAAGAGTGGGAGTGGATGGCCCCGACTGTGGGTGGTAACAGAGGGAGAGACAGCGGTGGGACGCAGAGAACAGGGTGAATCCGGATGGTTCAGAAGTGTACGGGATGGGAGTTCTCTGAAGTCTTCTCTGAAGACTGGAGGGAAATCACGCCCGGCGGGCTCCGAACGGCCAAGGAAGTCTGCGGCAGGGGCGTGGCTGGGAGGGGGGTGCGTGACACAGGATTCCCCCACCCCCTTGGAGTTCCAAGACTTCTCCTTTAGTCCCTCCTCCTCCTTGGGAGTAACAAGCCCACCTTCCAATCAGAGCTGCGGGCTGGGCAAGAAGTAGCCAATGGCGTGGCAGGGGCGGAGCTGGGGAGGGGGCTCACACGGCTCGGGGAGGGGGCGCGGGCCATCGAGGGCTCAGGAACTGCGAAGGGCGAGCCATGGCGTTGGGGCTGCAGCGCATGAGGTACAGGGCTTCGGGGATAGCAATGATGGGGACTGGGGGCTCTCCTTGACAGGGGTGTGGGGGAACCCCTTATCCGTGGGGTGTGGCTCAAGTTGAGGACACCCTGGGGCTCACGACTGGGGACACATCCCCGACGCACGTTCCACCCTAGAGGGTTTAGGGGATCTGGGATTTACCCCATGAACTCTAGCTGTTCCCCCTCCCCAGGAACAGCCTTATGGTTGTGAGCTGCAATTTCCTGACACACGGGGTTCAATCCTCCTGCCTGGGAGTGAAACTCCAAGTTCCTATGGATTGGAAGTGGTTGAGTTTGATCAGTGGGCTCTCTTCCAAGAGACGCTTTCCTCGAAGCCCCAGAATTGAGGTTTTCTTGGCTGTCAGACTATTGTGATCTTGAAAAGGGATCCCCAAGTTGAGGTTTCCCAGACATAGGGAGTCTCTGGAAGACTCCACTTCTGACTTCCTGAAAAGAGATTACCTTTATTCTGTCCATCCTAACAATCTCCCAAGCTTCAAGTTGCCCTAGAAATGAGCGGAAAGAATGGCTCCTTAGAGTCTGTGTGGGACCCAACCAAGGTCCTTTATCCTTTCAAATAAGTGGGATGATAGCTGGGGAGGGGAGTTTACGCCTGTAAATCCAGCACTTGGGAAGCTACACAAGAATGATGATTTCAAAGCCAGCCTGGCCTACATGGCGAGTTCCAGACCAGCTTTGGTCTACACTAAAAAGAAAAAAAAAAAAAAACAGTAGGGTCACCCCTTTTCAATACCAACGGAACAGGCTTGACCCACTTCCCAAAGCCTGGTTCTGTGTCTCATTCATCTGCCCCCACCCAGTCTGCAATTGAGGGAGGAGGGCCCCACCCAAACCTATTTGAGGGACATCCTTCAGAAAGATGCCCTTGCAGATCAAGTGAGGAAAGCAGCGCCTCCTGCGGCCCGGCACAGCTGGGGCCGTCCTGGGTGGATTTCGTGTTCACCTTACAACAGGTGCAAAGGCTTTGGGACCATAGCCAGGTTGCCACAGGAGACACTGGAAAATTACCCTAGACCCTAGCATTCCCTGTCTAAACTGAGGCATCCCTCGAGTCTCGCCACAGTCCCTCCTCTCTGGCTTCCTAGGTCTGATTGGTTTTCTCTGCACTCCGCTTTTACCCCCATCTCAACCCACCCAGGCTCCCCTTCTCCCCTTCTATTCCAGGCTCTGGCTCTGAGCCCACCAGGGAACTCCATCCCCACCCCTTCTAGGCCAGTCCTGGCACCGCCTTGGAGAGCGCCCCCTTATGGTTGTGTGAGGGGCCCCTCTTAACAGAACCAGGGTACCCCCCTCCGCACCCAAAGCCAGCCCTTTCCTGTGTGTCATTCCACGCCGCCGCACACCACTAATAACTCGCACCCACCTCCCGGCTGAGATCCGGTCCCCTCCTGCGTCCCCAGGATGGCACTTGGCATCAGCGGGGGCTTGGGTAATGGTGAGTGGTTCCCTCTGGGCTACGAGCCCCCTTCTTTCTTCTAGCTTTCGGCTTCCAGCCATCTCACCTTTTGTGGGGGTGTTCTTGGGAAACCCAAATGGGCACATTGCCCCGAGTACCCACCCGAAAGCAGGGCTCCCCATAAAAACTGGACTAGTGACTCCACCCCACCAAATAATCAAATAACTATACTGCTGAGAACAAGTTAAGGTCAGAGAGGCTCCCCCACTGACCCTGTACCCCAAGTCCTTTCTCTGACCCAAACCTTGCCCCCTGGCCTCTCAGGTCACCTCCAAGCAAGATCAAAAGGGGTCTCTGCCCAGATACAAAGCTAAGCCTCCACCACACCTCAGATACTCTACAGGTTTTGCGAGTCCCCCACCCCCACCCCCCAATACCCAGCTGAGAGTCAGAAGAGAAACCCAGAATGTGAGAGAGAGGCTCTCTTAATTTCCTAAGCCTTTCAGGGTGGGGAAAGAGATGGGGTCTTTTCTCTCTCAGCTAAGGGGCCACCGGGCCCCAAGTCCCCCTTTCCAGGCCTCACCCTGGGCCTCTTGGCCACACCCTCTGTTCTCAGCTAGAACACAGAGTAAGGGTGGCAAAGTTCCAGGCGCACGTCCCAGGCTGGGCACGCTGCCAAGGGGTTGGAACAGAGCTGGGCCAGCTAGGGAGATCTGTAGCAGTGGTGGGACAAGAGGAAACGTCTTAGTCCACCAGGCAGAAGGGAGCGGGCAGGGGTCCCTTGGCTGGTGGGCACACCCTCCTGAAGATAGCATTTTAGAACGCAGGCCTCAAAGTCAGGGTTCAGATCCCCAAGCTCCCACTTCCTGGCTCTGTGATCTTGGCCTAGAGATTTCCTTCCCTGAGCTCCTGCTTCAAGTCTTGGAAAATGGGGGTCAAATCTTTCCCAGGGAGGAAACACGTACCCCTCCCCACACACACACCCAGTGAGGTGCCGGAAGTGAACAAACCCCTAGGGATTATTGTATGGCCTCTGGCAATTTCCGTCACCTCTCTGAGGTGGCTTCCTAAAGCAGGAAAGTAATAATGGGTGCAGGGTGGGTATGGGGCTTAACTGAGAAGCAGCTGAGCGAGGCAGAGAGGAAGGGGAATGGGGGTCTGGGAATTACCACCTGAGTGACACAGGACAGGGTGCCACTGCTCTGAACCTCAGGCTCAATCTGAGACAGGTGGACCTCGAACTCACTACATCCGAGGACGCCCATGAACTCCTGACCCTCCTGTTCCCCACCTTCTTATTGCAAGCCTGTGCCACCAACACCCTGTTTGTGTAGTACTGTGGGACAAATGCTCCAGCAACTGAGCTACATGCATCTCAGGCCCTGTTTCTACCTTTGGAAAAAAAAATACATTTATTTATTTCTGTACCTGTTGGGAGGGGGGTGCGTGCTTGCCCTCTAGAGTGGGTCAAGGTCAGAGGACACCTGGCAGGAGTCAGGTCTCTCCTTCCACCAGGTGGGTTCAGGGGATCGAATTCAAGTGGTCAGGCTTAGCCCTGTTTCTACATTTCTAAAATGGAGATCTTCGCTTCTGCTGCCTGTGATAGTTGTGAGGCTGGACTGGGGTCTCTAGTTTCTGAGTGTGCAACACACCATCACTTACTTTATTCCTTTGAAGCGTTCATGTAAAAGTTGAGTGTGTACTTACACACTCATAATAATACACGCACACATACTTGCATGCATGACTAACTGCACATGTATTATTGCACATTCAGAGACCCATAGGTTACTCCAGGGTACAAGAGACTCATCAACTTGGGCCTTTCATGACTAACAGTAGCCAATAGCCAAGCCTCGCTTGCAAAGCCTCTGACATATATTAACTCGTTTAATCTTCAAGCCACCATAGGATCCGTCGGGGCGATGCAATCCTATGACAGCAGCACTCAGGGAAGAGGCTGAGGCAGGAGGATCATAAGCTTCAGGCCTGTCTGAGCTACACAATGAGACTTTGTCTCCCAGCTCCACCCCCCATGCACCCAAACCCAAACAAATAGAAACCCCTTTGAGGAGGTGGAGGTTATTATATGGTGCCCAGGAAGGCTAAGCAACCTGCCCAAAGTCACACAACAAATGAGCAAGGGCGATAATGGTGTCAGGACTGGAACCCAGAGCCAGAAGAGGCAGCCCCCACTCTGTCTCACAGCTAGGCCACAAAGCCAGCAAGAGGCCCCTACTTCCCGTCAGAACATCCGGAGAACAGACTCAGAGGGAAGGAGGGTCCCTCTACAGCCAACAGCTGGCTCCTATGGAGGAAGAAGCCCTGCCACCCTAGCCATGGAGAGTAGGATTACAGAGCTCAGCTGCCTGGGAGGTGGGGCACCGGCCCCCCCCCCACCCCACTCCCCTTCTCTCTCCCAGTTCCCTCTGTCCCAGGGCCCCCAGCTCAGTGAGGACCGCCCACCCCCACCCTCTGGGCAGGAAGACAAACAGGGCTGGAACAGTACAGTACAGGACGGAATGTCCTCTAGGCAGGCAGGACTGAGGCCCCTGCCCCCACCAGCCAAGAGGGAGTTCACGGGGGCGCCCCCTTGGCTCCTCCAATACTAGGCCAGCCTGCCCCCTTCAGGGCCTCACACAGCCTTGCACTAATGGCTCCCCCCACCCTACCCACTGCACCCAGACTGAAACATTTTTTCAGCCCTCCCACCCCCAGAAGTGGCCTCTGCTCCCCCAGTTAACGACTTTTAGGAAAGAGCAGCCTCCTATCCCAGAGTCGACTTCCTGGGAGACTGGGGTGGGCATCACACAGAGTTGGTTAGAGAAAAGCACAGGAACCTCACTGACTGGGCTCAGCCAGATACTGGTTGTGTGATCTCTTGGGCAAAGAAAGGACTTCACCTTTCAGAGCCTCAGGTTCCCCTCTGCTAAGTGGGTTTAAAATTCGCCCCCTCCCCTGTCGAGGCCAGGCATAGTGACATGCCTATAGATTTATAATCCCAGCACTCAAGAGGTGGGGTCAAGACCAGAAGCCTAGGGTCATCCTTGGTTTGGGCTCCATGAGATGCTCTCTCAACTAGTAATTGGGTGCAGTGGCATACACTTTTAATCCCAGCACTTGGGAGACAGAGGCAGGCAGATCTCTGTGATCTACAGAGTGAGATCCAGGACAGCCAGGACTACACAGAGAAACCCTGTCTCAAAAGACCAAATAAATAAATACATAAAAATAAATAGTAATGAAGTTCCCTTGGGCTCCCCTCACGGTCAGATGAGTGTGCACAGGCACTATACATGTGACAAACACATAGGGCTGGTCAGCTGCTGCTTTGTGGGTTCGAAATCTTAGAAGCATCAATAATACTGAATATAAGACTAGATAGAATCTACCTTTTTTAAAAAGAAAAAAACTCAAAAGGAGACTTATGAGTCAAGTGTGGAGGCACAAACCTATAATCCCAGCACTAGGGTGGTAGAGGCACAGGATCTGGTGTTCAAGGCCAGCCTGAGCT
Source organism: Onychomys torridus (assembly GCF_903995425.1). Lineage (NCBI taxonomy): Eukaryota > Metazoa > Chordata > Mammalia > Rodentia > Cricetidae > Onychomys > Onychomys torridus. Next base: position 25,483 of record NW_023413578.1, on the reverse strand, counting down.
ACACAGGGAGACCATGTCAAATAGACTATGGTGTCAGATAAAGTTTGGGGTTTTGACTGCTTGGTTGCTTGTTTGTTATTGAGATAGGGTCTCATGTAGCCCAAGCCAAGGATGACTCTAGGCTTCCTCGTATTTAGACTAGGCTGGCCTCGAATTCAGAGATCTGCCTCCCAAGTGCTGGGATTAAAGGTGTGCGACACTATGCCCAGAGTTTTAAGTGGGTTTGGCACTTGGTGGGGAAAAATGACCTAATAGTGAAAACGGATAATTGATAGATATTAATATTACTGGTGAAAGATCTCTCTGTCTCTCTGTTTCTCTGTCTCTGTATCTTTCTCTCTCTTTCTCTCTCTCTTACCACACACACACACACACACACACACACACACACACACACACACACACACGGAAGTCAGGCATTTGAAGAATATTAAAGGGTAGAGGTGCTGAACAGAACGCAGGGGTTGGTTTGCTGTGTCACCCTAAGTGGGGCCCGGCCCCTCTTAGGGCCCCTTTGGTGTGTCGTTAGACTTTGAGATAGCTCTGTGAGATTCAGCTTGGCTCGGGAGGGGACACCCGGGAGGGAAAGGAACCTGGGAGGCTGCGGGCTCTTCGAGCTCCATCTCCCCTTTGGACTCAGGCCAGCTCTGCCACCCCCTCCCACCGGGAGGCCTCTCTGTCCCCCAGGCAGCATTTCTAGTAGGGAATTGAGCTGCAGATAAGTCCTGGAGAGGACAGAAGGCCTTAGGCACATATCCTGGGAGAGAAGCCTGGAGCAAGGTCCTGCAAGGAGGGCCTCATGGGCTGGGACCAAGACAGGTAAAATTGGGGGCAAGGAGAGGGGATTCAATGGGAGAAGCTGCCGGGGGCCCAGCGATGTTGCCGGGACCCAAAGCGGAGGCGTCCCACATATGTCCCACATATGACCTGTCATGTGCAATTTCCTTTCCACAGGTCGAGCACTGAGCTGCGGAAGGAGAAGTCGCGGGATGCAGCGCGCAGCCGGCGCAGCCAGGAGACAGAGGTGCTGTACCAGCTGGCACACACGCTGCCCTTCGCGCGCGGGGTCAGCGCGCATCTGGACAAGGCCTCCATCATGCGCCTCACCATCAGCTACCTGCGCATGCACCGCCTCTGCGCCGCAGGTGAGCCTGGGACGCCCCGCCCCTGCCTCCGCCCACAGCGGAGGCCCCGCCCCTGGGAAGCCTCTCCCTCCTCCCTGGCCCTGGAATCCCCTCTGAGGACCCGCCCTTCAAGTGCTGGACCAATCGGAGCTCTGGGCTCGGACTCCTTGGGAGGCCCCACACCTTAGTATCTAAGGGAGGCCCCTGGAGGCCTTAGGCTTGGGCTTTGGGGGAGACTAAAGTCTCTATCCCCTTAATTTTGTGGTTTTTCTCTTTTTTTTTCTTGATTTTGGGGGTTTGGGTTGTTGTTGTTGTTTTCCTTTTTTTTTTTTTTTTTTTTTTTTTGAGACAGGATATGACTGTGTAGCTCTGACTGGCCTGGAACTTGCTATGCAGACCAAACTAGCCTTGAACTCACAGAGATCTGCCTGCCTCTGCTCACCCACCCCCTCCCACCCATTCACCCTGACTTTAAGTGCTGGGATTAAAGGAATGCACCACCTCATTGGCAATTTATGTGTTTGTTTTCTTTTTTGCATACTGGAGGTTGAACCCAAATGAAGGGGTGTGGTACCCAAGCACTCTACCACAAAGTCAAGCCTCCAGGCCCTCACTGGGGAAGTCTATGCTGGTACTCTACCACTGAGCCACACCCCAGCCCCTCTCTGGGGGATTCTAGGCTGGGGCTCTACCACTGAGCCACACCCCAGTCCCTCACTGGGGGATTCTAGGCAGGGGCTCTACCACTGAGCTACACCCCCAGCCCCTCACTGGGGGATTCTAGGCAGGGGCTCTACCACTGAACCACACCCCCAGCCCCTCACTGAGGGATTCCAGGCAGGGGCTCTACCATTGAGCCACACCCCAGCCCCTCAATGGGGGATTCCAGGCAGGGGTTCTACCTTGAGCCACACCCCAGTCCCTCACTGGGGGATTCTAGGCAGGGGCTCTACCACTGAGCCACACCCCAGCCCCTCTCTGGGGGATTCTAGGCTGGGGCTCTACCACTGAGCCACACCCCAGTCCCTCACTGGGGGATTCTAGGCAGGGGCTCTACCACTGAGCTACACCCCCAGCCCCTCACTGGGGGATTCTAGGCAGGGGCTCTACCACTGAGCCACATCCCAGCCCCTCACTGGGGGATTCTAGGCAGGGGCTCTACCACTGAGCCACACCCCAGCCCCTCACTGGGGGATTCTAGGCAGGGGCTCTACCACTGAGCCACACCCCAGCCCCTCACTGGAGGATTCCAGGCAGGGGTTCTACCTTGAGCCACACCTCAGCTCTCTTTTTACTCTTTTGACACAGGGTCTTACTAGGTTGCTCAAATAGTAAGAACTTGAACTAACTTGGTAGACCAGACAAGACTTGAATTTTTGATCCTTCTGCCTCGGCTTCATGTAGCCAACATACTTAGCCCATCCTCGTCCACCCGAGGAAAAGGCTCCCCAACCATTATTTTAAAATTCCTAGAGGACTCTCTTCATCCTCTCCCTCTTCTCCTCTAGTTCAATTTCTTATTCTCTTAGCAGCCACCCAAGGAAGCGCTTGCTTGCTCTCTCTGTCTCTCTCTCTCTGTGTCTCTCTCTGTCTCTCTCTGTCTCTGTCTCTCTCTCTCTGTCTCTCTGTCTCTGTCTCTGTCTCTGTCTCTCTCTCTCTCTCTCTCTCTCACACACACACACACACACACACACACACACACACTCAGACTCCTGAAATTGTTTCTAAAACCAAATAGAAATTTGAAAATGTTTCATTACAGAGGGTCTGCACATTAAATTCCCTTGCCTCATAGAATTTGGCGGAGGCGGGGGGGGGGGGAGTGTACCCCTTTAGAATTCTCTCAGCTGTCCTCTGACTGCCATGTGCACAGGAAATAAATGAAACGTAATGGAATTCTGTCTTCTGGAAGCCCCTGACGTTTTAGAATCCTGCCCATCTGTTAGGTCATTCATACCCTCCCGCCAAGAAGTCTAGAAAACTCCATTACAACTCTAGAATTCCAAGAGCCCCCAGGCCTCTTTAAGTTCGACTCCTCCAAGAGTTCAGTCTTAGAATCTTGGGGGATTCTATGTCCCCTCTGGGAGTCCATGTTCCTGCTTCCAAAGTTTAGTGGCCTTGACCTCTTCTTTGGGACTCCAAGGCCCTAGGATTTTCTCCTACTCACTCAGGCTTTTCTATGAGTTCATGTGGGTGAGGAAAGATGGAGGGAAACGAGCCAGGGTGGATCCATGACTGACCACAGCTGCTCCATCCTCCCCCTCCCCGCCGGCTTGGGCACCAGGGGAGTGGAACCAGGTGGGAAAAGGGGGAGAGCCACTGGATGCCTGCTACCTGAAGGCCCTCGAAGGGTTCGTCATGGTGCTCACCGCCGAAGGAGACATGGTTTACCTGTCGGAAAATGTCAGCAAGCACCTGGGCCTCAGTCAGGTGAGCTGCCTGCTCTGTACCTGTCCCTCCCACAGTGGTGAGGCTGGGGGGACCGTGGTTCCCCACGACCTTAGTTCTTCCTTTATGAAATTCACAGTGCGGCAGAGGGGAGAGAGGAATGTCACCAGACAGAATGGTCGATGCTGTATGGGACAGCCCAGATGTAGGAAATGTGGCACTGAGAGGCCTGACCCAGCCTGGGAGGAGATGCACTTGGGGGGGGCTGCTTAGAAGAAAGAACGTCTTAGCTGCAACCTGAATGGCTTAGCAGTGAGGACCACAAATGTACCTGGAGGAGGTTGGCACACGTAAAGGCCCAGAAGTGAGATGAAAATGGAACACTTTGGAGAAATGACCAACTTGATCATGGACAGAGGACAGTGGGAGAAGTTGGGAGGTGGGGAAGGTCAGACAGTTCAATGGGTCAATAATGTGTGTTCATGTGAGGTTTGTCTCCAAGGTGCTGGGAGCCATAGATGGAGTGAAAACAAGGGAGAGGTTGTTCTAAAGTGGTAGGACCGTGTTTACAGTTTAGAAAGGGAACAGCAAAGGATGAAAGATGAGGAGGGATCAGCAAGAAGAGGATACCCCCCAGGCGGGAGCAGAGGAGCTGGGGAAGGCATCTGGGGACTGGACCTAACTTTAGTTCACCTTTAGAGTAAACCCTGTATGAGAAAGTTTGTGTTCTTTTTTCTCTTTCATGTAAATGGCTGTACAGTGGACCTCTGATCCTTCTCCCTGATGCATACCCCCACTTCTGGTACCAATTTCTCTGTGAGTGTGAACTCTCAGAGTCAGACAAGTGACTGCCCCAAAGTCCTAAACTAGAAAGTGATAGAGCCAGCTACCAAATCCAGCTACAAAAGGTGTTATTGGAAGAGTCCTCTGTCACCCAGATCCCATCCTGGACGCTTTTTCATCTGTGTCCCCTCCTCCTAAACTGAAACAAGTAACAGACTCTTTGACCTGCCCAGGGGGTGTGACTCACCCTTTGCATTTGTGACTCCTGTTTTTATTTTATTTGTTTGTTATTACACGTAAAAGTTTATCTATTTTATGTGTCTGGGGGAGACTGACTCTGGGGGAGGATTGTGAGCGCACATGGGTACACTCATGCATCATGTGCATGACATGTGGGTCCTGAATATATGTATGTACATTATGTACATTGCAGGTGCCCTCAGAGGCTAGAAGGGGACTGGACCCCCTAAAACTGGAATTACAATCAATTGTCAGCCACCTGATATGAGTCCTGGGAACTGAACCCAGGTCTTCTGTAAGAGCAGCAAGTGCTCTTAACCAATAAGCTGTTTCTTCTCCATTTTTTGTTTTTTAGTTTTTGTTTTGTTTTGTTTTTGAGACAGGGAGTCCTAGCTTGCTTGGAGCTCAGAGAAATCCACCTGTTTCTGCTTCCTGAGTGTTGAGATTAAAGGCATGGGTCACCCCACCCTGCATGACTTATTTTTAAAGAATGTTCTTACTCCAGAGAGCCACAGATTCACTTCACTTACAATATTGAGCTCCCTTTGCCCCTTTAAAACAGCATTCCATATAGCCCAGGCTAGCCTCAAACCCACTATGTAGCCAAGGATGACCTTGAACTTCTGATTCTCCAGCCTCACATCCCCATTTCTGGCATTTTGGGTACTTGACACAGTGCCCAGATGTTGTGTCTGGGATCAAATCCAGGGCCTGGTCCGCACTAAGCAGACATGCTACCAACCTGGCTACCTCTCTAGCCCAATACATTTTTTTCAAACATGACCTCCTCAAAGAAAGTATTCAGGGCCACTGTCTTTAAACTAGTATCTCATTGTCATGTGACCATACCCAGATGCTTCCCAGATACACATGTGGGTGCACACCACCCAGTAAACTCTGAAAGACAAGGCTCCATCTATGATCTGTCCAATCATTTAGCATGGGTCCTAGTAAATATTGGGTACTGATAGCTGGTTGCTGAATGAATGAGTGAGTGAATGAGTGACTGAGGAGGCTGATGACCTTCACCAGACGCCTGACTTGGGGCTGACGTGATAAGCAGAGGAGTAGAGCCAGACCAGGGGTCCTGTTAAGTGTGTCTTCTCTCCACTACAAACTCTACCCTTTCCTCAGCTGGAGCTCATTGGACACAGTATCTTTGATTTCATCCATCCCTGTGACCAAGAGGAACTCCAGGATGCCCTGACCCCTAGGCCAAGTGAGTGCCGTGCAAGCCCGGACCCCACTTTTCAGGGTAGGAAACTGACCCAGCCCTCCTCTCCCTGATCTGGAACATCCACATAGAGAAAAGTGGAGAGAACTGGCTATGCCCTGAGTGCTCCCTTCCCTGGGGACTCCCTTCCCTGAGTGCTCCCTTCCCTGATGGCTCCCTTCCCTGATGGCTCCCTTTCCTGGGGACTCCCTTCCCGGAGTGCTCCCTTCCCTGGGGACTCCCTTCCCTGATGGCTCCCTTCCCTGGTTCCAGGCCCCAGCTTTGGAGATGAGGCTGGGAGACTTTAAGATTTTATTTTTGCCAGATTTAGTGGCACATGCATTCAAGCCCTGCACTCAAGAGGCAGAGGCAGGAAGATCTCTGTGAGTTCAAGGGCAGCCTAGTCTACATAGTGAGTTCCAGGACAGCCAGGAATCCAGAGAGACCCTGTCCCCCAGAAAAATATAAAAGGAAGGAAGGAAAATTTTGTTTTTATTTTCTTTTAAGTGGGGGGGAGGGGCGGGGAGAGAGAAGGGATGATATGAACTTGCATGTGACTTCAGAGGCCACCAAAGTGGGTTTTAGAATTAAAGGTGGTTGTGAGCTGCCTGACACAGATTCTGGCATCCAAACTCAGGTCCTCTACAAGAGTAGTACCCACTCTGAACCGTTAAGCCATCTCTCAGGCTGGGGAGAGTTTAACATTCACTTAGTAGCATGCCCCCTCCCTGTGCCTTCCCAGGCCTGTCCAAGAAGAAGCTGGAAGCCCCCACAGAACGCCACTTTTCCTTGCGCATGAAGAGCACACTCACCAGCAGAGGGCGCACGCTCAACCTCAAAGCTGCCACCTGGAAGGTAGGCTGGGTCATGTCTCAGTGGGGTGGGATTTGGGGTCTCACGGGCTCGGAGATTTGCTGGAACTCCTTCAGACTGAGTCCGATAGGGTATTAAAGCACCTATGAATTGAGTTTCCGGGGGCCAGACATTGAGGATGGAAAGGTCCTCCGCCTCCTGAATTAAGTTTCCCGAGGGTTGGAATGAGGATCCCAGAGCTCCCCACGACTTTCTAGAATAATCAAGGATCTTTTCTCTCTATGGGACCCAGACGCATGTCTCCCAGCCCCGTGGGTAGCCTAAGGCTAAGATGGGTACTGACAACGCCCCACTTGACCTAAAGGTGCTGCACTGCTCAGGACACATGAGGGCCTACAAGCCCCCTGCACAGACGTCCCCCGCCGGGAGCCCTCGATCCGAGCCTCCCCTGCAATGCCTGGTGCTTATCTGTGAAGCCATCCCCCACCCAGCCAGTCTGGAGCCCCCTCTGGGCCGAGGGGCCTTTCTCAGCCGCCATAGCCTGGACATGAAGTTCACGTACTGCGACGAGAGGTAGGGAGTGGCTTTGTGCAGAACCACACCCATCCACCATCTCCTCTCTGTGGTTTTGCCCCAGATTCTCATTCATTCATTCATTCATTCATTCCCTCTCTCTCTCTCTCTCTCTCTCTCTCTCTCTCTCCCTCCCTCCCTCCCTCCCTCCCTCCCTCTTTTCTCTCTCTTCCCCTGCCCCTCTCCTTAACCGGCTGACCACCTCCTGAGGGAGGGGATTACAGGCGAGCTGGCGATGGAACCCAGGACTTTGTGCATGCTAGGAAAGCACTCTGCAGACGAAGCTGCTGCGTGCTCAGAAGCAGAGACTCTAGGTTCTGACTTGGGCTTCCATCCTGGATCTGTAACATTGACCAAGTGACTTCATCTCTCTGCCCCTCAGCTCTCCTGCAGGAGAACAATGTTCCCGTCTTTTATCCCTGCTCTCAGTACTCTGGCCTCGCATAGGGCAAAGTACAATGCAAGTGTCTCATTTTCCGTCTTATCCATTTTCAGTCTTTCACATCGTTTTCTTTATCTTCTCTGCCTCTTCATTTTCCACCTTTCCTACACACACACACACACACACACACACACACACACACACACACACCATATTATTTTCTTTTTTCACTTATTTATTTACTTATTGTTGTTGTGCTAGGGGTGGAATGCAGGGCCTCATTGGCACATGCTTGGCAGGGCCTCCACCACTGACCACACCCCCAGCCCCTCACTGGGGGATTCTAGGCAGGGGCTCTACCACTGAGCCACACCCCCAGCCCCTCACAGGGGGATTCTAGGCAGGGGCTCTACCACTGACCACAACCCCAGCCCCTCACTGGGGGATTCTAGGCAGGGGCTCTACCACTGAGCCACACCCCCAGTCCCTCACTGGGGGATTCTAGGCAGGGGCTCCACCACTGAGCCACACCCTCAGCCCCTCACTGGGGGATTCTAGGCAGGGGCTCTACCACTGAGCCACACCCCAGCCCCTAGAGAATTCTAGACTCTACCACTAAGGCATGCCCTTGAGATATGGCCTTGCTGAATCTCAAGCCTCAAATTCACAATCTTGCCTCAACCTCCTGGGTGCTGTCATTACAGGTCACCACACTCTACTCTTTCTGTTTCTTACCCCCTCCTGCCTTTCTGTTGCTACTCTGTCTCTCATCTCGCTGTTGTTGACACCTGCCCATTGCCTCCATCTGGGCCTTGACCAGTACCTCTCCGATTTTACTCCAGGATCGCAGAAGTCGCTGGCTACAGCCCTGACGACCTGATTGGCTGTTCTGCCTACGAATACATCCACGCACTGGACTCCGATGCAGTCAGCAGGAGCATCCACACTTGTAGGTGACCAATATGTCCCTAGGCCAGAGCCAGCTGCTGCATGGCCCCACCTAACAGCAATCCCTGGTCTCCTGAACCAGAAACCCAGGGCTTTGTGGGTCTCCTGCCTCTCCCTGAACCCCAAATGCTAGGGCCTGCATTTTTGTCTTCTGTGACCTCTCATTCCTAATTGCAGCTTCCTGAGCTTTCTGTCCCCAAGTGTCTCTGCTGTGATCCTGACCCCTATCCATCCTATCCCCAGTGCTGAGCAAGGGCCAAGCAGTAACGGGGCAGTATCGCTTCCTGGCCCGGACCGGAGGCTACCTGTGGACTCAGACTCAAGCGACAGTGGTGTCAGGGGGACGGGGCCCCCAGTCAGAAAGTATCATCTGTGTCCACTTCCTGATCAGGTGAGCAGAGGGATGTAATGTGTGTGGAGGGATGCATAGGCAGAATTGTGTATTGTGTATGTATAAGGAAGTGTATATGTGTGCCTGTGTGGAATGCATATGGCCATAGGAACATGCATATGCCTCTGTGTGTGTGTGTTTTTTTTAAAGACAGAGTTTCTCTAAGTGGCCTTGACTGTCTTAGAACTCTATGTAGACCAGGCTGGCCTCAAACTCACAGAGATATACCTGCCTCTGCCTCCCAAATGTTAGGATTAAAGGTGTACAACCCCAGGCACACCCTTTAAAAAAAAAATTATGGGTGGTAGATCTGTGGGCTGGAGAGATCGCTTAGCAGATCTATTCTTTCAAAGGACCTGGGTTCAATTCCCAGCACCTACATGGTGGCTCACAACCATCTGTAACTCCAGTCCTAGGGGATCGGGCACCCTCCTCTGTGGGCACTACACATACATGGTGCACAGTCATATAGGCAGGCAAAGCATCCATACACATAAAAGTAAGTAAATATAGATTTTGCTGGACAGTGTTGATGAATGCCTTTAATTCCAGCACTTGGTGGGGGCAAAGGATCTGTGTAAGTTCAAGACCAGCCTGGTCTACAGAGTGATTTCCAGGACAGCCAGGAATGTTACACAGAGAAACTCTGTCTCAAAAAGAAAAGTGTATTGGTGTTTTAAGATAGTGTCTCATGTAGGACAGGCTGGTCTCAAACTCACAGCAAACTTCCTGGCTCTGGAGTGCCAGGATTACAAATGAAACCACTAGATCCAGACCAACAGTTCCTTTCTCATGGTAACTGGTGGTCATTAGAGAATGAATGGACCGATGTTTATTTATCCATATGCCAGCTGGGGGACTTTGGGCTGTTTCCTGTTTGAGGGGGATTATACAAACAGCCATTATAAACATTCTCAAGTGGGATTTTGTGAGAACGAAAATTTTCATTTCTCCTGGGTAAACATCTAGGAGTGGAATGGGTGGGTCATATGTTTCCATGAAAATTTAACTTTCTAAGGAACCGAAAACTGTTTTCACAGTGCTATGTCATTTTGCATTCCCTTCAGCAGTTTATGTGAATTCCAGTGGTCTCCAGCCTTGCCAACATGTTATATTGCTGCATATTTTCACTTTAGGAATTCAAATTGATAAAATTTGGAGTAGAGTACCTGCTTAGAATGGCCCACAGAGGAAATGGGGAAATGGCTGGGGGGTGGGGAATATGGTGGGGGAGCTGAGCTCTGTCTGCATAGAATCTCTCAGAGAGCAGCTAGGGGCATGGCTCAGTAGTAGAGCCCCTGCCTAGAATCCCCCAGTGAGGGGCTGAGGTTTGACTCAGTGGTAAAGTCCCTGCCTAGAATCCCCCAGTGAGGGGCTGGAGTGTGGCTCAGTAGTGCAGCCCCTACCTAGAATCCCCCAGTGAGGGGCTGGGGTGTGGCTCAGTGGTAGAGCCCCTGCCTAGAATCTCCCAGTGAGGGGCTGGGGTTTGACTCAGTGGTAGAAGCCCTGCCTAGAATCCCCCAGTGAGGGGCTGGGTGTGTGGCTCAGTGGTAGAGCCCCTGCCTAGAATCTCCCAGTGAGGGGCTGGGGTTTGACTCAGTGGTAGAAGCCCTGCCTAGAATCCCCCAGTGAGGGGCTGGGGTATAGCTCAGTGGTAGAGCTCCTGCCTAGAGTCCCCCAGTGAGGGGCTGGGATGTGGCTCAGTGATAGAGCATTTGCCTAGAGTGCACCAGTCCAGAGTCATTCAGTCACTGTTTAAGGCCACACAGCTCAGAAATGGCAGAGCCGAGATTTGAACCCAAGCTAGTAGCTTCAGACAGAGTCCTTGTTATCAACCTCTGTGTAGTGATGCTTAACTGAGAGGTGTTTGTGGAATGAATAAATGAATGAGCTCCATGTGGCCTGTGTGCATATATTTGACACCAAGTACGTGGAGGTTTGTGTGTGTGTTCTTTTCCTCTAAATGCTTGGGTGTCTACAGGCATTCCTCTATGTCTGTGTGTACCAAGTGTGTGCCTGGGTCACTATGCACATACTGTCTTCCAAGGGGATAAAGGTGGCTGTCTTAAACTGGTACATCACCAGGACAGGTTTAGTGAGAGTAGAGTCATAACTTCTGCGTGCTGCCCTATGGGATGCTTATGCTAATGGTGCAAATGAATGCATGGTCCTCAACCTCAGACCCACTCCCCCAAAACCAATTTACCCAGCCAGCATTTGAGTTGTCTCCAGAGCCAGAGACTGTGGGATGGGAGGTGCGGGGGGACAGAAAAAGGATGTATTTATAAACCTGTTCCCTTGAGGATGGAGATGTCTATGAATAGAAGCTTCTCAAATAAATGCTTATTCATAGAAACGTAGCTATGAATTCTTCATATTTGGAAATGTAATGAAAAATATGGTTCTTTTTTTTTCTTTTTTCTTTTTTTTTTTTTTTTTTTTTTTTTGAGACACAATTTTCTATAGAGCAGACCAACATCAAATTCACTATGTAGCTGAGGCTGATCTTGAACTCCTGACCCTCTTGCTTCTGCTTCCTAGGTCTTGGGATTATAGGCAGCAGCCGTCAAGCCCAACAAGTTCTGTTTTGTTTTGTCTTGTTGAGACAGGGTCTTATGGTGGCAGCTCAAGCCAGCCTCGAACTCTCAAACTTCCTGCCTCAGCCTCCCAAGTACCAGAAGGTATGTTGGCTCCACCACTCCAGGCTTTAAGTTTCTTTTCAACACCACTGCAGGAGCTAGGGACATAGCTCAGTGGAGGGGGGGTTGCTTAGCATGCATGAGATCCTGGGTTCAATCCTCAGCACAAGAAACAAACAAACCCATAAATAAATAAATGCCATTACAGGTTGAGTCTCCCTTATCCTAAATGTTTGGGAGCAAAAGCATTTCCGAGGGGCTAGGGATGTCATGTAGCTTAGTTGGTAGAACACTTGCCTAGCATGCACAAAACCTAGTGTTCCACCCTCAGACCCCATAACCTGAGCATGGTGGTATGTGCCTGTCATCCCAGCACTCAGGAGGTAAAGACCAGAGAGAATCAGAAATTCAAGGTCATCCATGGCTACTTAACGAAGCTGAGGCCAGCCTGGGCTACACGAGACTCCTCTCAAAACAAACAAAATAAATCCTGATGTGGGAAATTGTTTTCCGGCAAATTCCCTTCAATTTCTAGGTGATGTGGCCTCTGCAGGATGACACTGGAAGCAGCCACCTGGGGGCAGGTGGGTGGGCACGGATACTCTCTGACTCCTGCTTTTCTTTCTCCCCGCCCACTCCCAGCCGGGTAGAAGAGACAGGCGTGGTGCTGTCCCTGGAACAAACAGAGCAACACACTCGCAGACCCCCTCAGCGGGGTACCTCCTCGCAGAAGGGTATCCCTGGCAACGGTCTAGGTATGGATCAAGGCCATTGTGTCCTCAGGACCCCTAGAAGAAAGGTCAGATGCATTCAGGTGGTTCACAAAACCTGCCTCTCTCCCCTTGTCCACGCACCCACCAAGACACACCGATTTCCTCTCAGCTCTCGAGAGACACGCCGCAGGCCTTTTTTTATTCACCGCCTTTCCACATGCAGTTCCTCCACTTAGAATTGCTTTTCCCTGCAGTCCTCCCTGAATCCATGAGTGTGATGATGATCCGCTTGAGTTTCCTGTCGCCTTCTCTTCCTCTGCTGTGGTTCCCTACCGCTCACACTTCCCTTTCTCCTTGTTGGGGAGGGGGGTCTCCAGCCAGTCTCAACACACAGGAAGGAATGGAATGGCCAGATGCTGTTCGCAAGCCCCTAGGCCCTTCCTCAAGAACCCTCAGGGGCGCCACAGCAATCTGACTATGAAACGGCCTAAAATGAGGCCCTGCAGCCCCTCCTCTCTAGCAGTCAACACAATGGCTGCTGAAGATGTAACCCTCATTCCTCTAGGCTGAGCACAGCAGAGCAGGATCTGGCCCTCAGCCCTGTGAAATCGCACTGTGTTCCATTCATCCTGCAGACCCACCTGCTCCCCGGATCCTGGCCTTCCTGCACCCTCCGGCCCTGAGTGAGACCCTCCCTAGCTGCTGACCCTCGCCGTTTCTGCAGTCCAGACCTGCGCCGCCTCATGGCACCCATCCTGGATGGGCCTCCCATAGCCACCACCCCCAGCACCCCACAGGCTACACGGAGACCCCAAAGTCCTCTTCCGGTAAGCAGTGACACCTCTCTGAGCATACGGAACCTGTGCTGCTCAGGCCTCCGGCTTGAGCCTTGCTGTTCTGTTTTCAATTTCTCCATCTTAGGGATGAGATGGGGTTTCTCTAAGACCTAGGTTACAAGATAAATATGGTGGGAACACACCCATGATCCCAGTACTTGAGAAACTGAGGCAGGGGCTTGAGTTTAAGGCCAGCCTAAGCTACACGATAAAACCTTGCCTCAAAAAATCAAACAGCCAAGCATGGAAGTGCACTCCTGCAATACCAGCACTTGGGAGGCCAGCCTTAGGTATGCGGTGAGTTCCAGACCAGCCTGGAATGAGATCCTGTTTTAGTTTCATTCTGTTGCTGAGATAAACTGTCTGGCGAAGGGAGCTGGAGAGGATTGCTCAGTGGTTAAATGCTTGCTCTTGCAGAAAACCAGAGTTCAGTTCCCAGCGTCCACATTGGATGGCTCACAACCACTTGTAATTCCAGCTCCAGAGGCTCCAACACCCTCTTCTGGACTCCGTGGGCATCTGCACTCATTGTGTACATGTGCCTGCACACACACACACACACACACACACACACACACACACACTCAGAAAAGAAACTCAGGAGGCAAAGGGTTTATTTTGACTTGCAATTCTGGGTTCTATTTTATCATTGCAGGGAAGTCACAATGACAAGAGCATGAGACTGCAGGTCATATCACATCTATAGTCAGGGGCAGAGAGAAATGAATGAATGCATGCTGTCTTGTGCTCAGCATTATTTCTCCATTCTGGGGCAGTTTGGGACCCCTGACTGGGGGATGATGTCACCCACAGTGAACCGGGTCTTCTCGCATCAATTACGTTTAAATTTTGTGTGTGTGTGTTTGTCAACATGTACATATGTGCAGAGCATGTGTACCCCCGCTTCCTGTGGCAGTCAGAAGAGGGCATCAGATGCCCCAGGACTGGAGTTATGGATGGTTTTGAGCCACCATGTGAATGCTAGGAATCGAACTGGGATCCTCTGGAAAAGCAATAAATGTTCTTAAACGCTAAGCAATTTCTCCAGCCCCTACCTCCATTAACTAACTAAGACCATCACCCACAGACATCCACAGGCCAACTCAATATGGACAATCCCTCTTCCTAGCTGACAAACCACCACCAGACCCTGCCTCAAAGTAATAAATGAATGAATGAATGAATGAATGAATGAATGAATAATGATGAGATATACCTGTAATCCCAGAATTTGGGAAACTGGAGACAGGAAGGTCCTAAATTCTAAGTCATCCTCAGCTATATTGTGAATTCAGGGGTCACCTTGGTCCACCTGAGACAATGTCCTCAAAAAAAAAAAAAAAAAAAAAAAAAAACCACCTTTGTTTACACTGCTATTTGACCCCCTGGCAAGCTCCGGTTTAAGACCCCCTACCTCTACCCCAAGATCTTTTCCAGACTCAGTCTGCTCTGTTTCCCTCCAGGCTGATCTCCCAGATCAGTTGCTTGGGGGTTTAAAGAATGCATGCAGACTCGCCACTGCCCGGAAAAACAAGACTGTGGAGACAGATCTAGATAAAGCTCAGGTGAGGACTGGCATGGAGGGGTCAGCTTATCTGGCTTTACAGAAGGGTCATGGGATGGATGGATGGATGGATGGATGGATGGATGGATGGAGAGAGAGAATTGGATAGGTAGAACATTGTTTCATTGGCTGGGGATGGGAAAGGGAGGACAGATGGATGGAGAGGGAGACAGAAAGAAATAGAGAGACAAAATGACAGAGCTAGAGAGGTAAGAGAGAGAGGCAGTGGCAGAGAGACAGAAAAACAGGCATCCAGATAGAGACAGAGACAAAGACAGTGGGGGGGGGGGAAGCAGGGTACAGAGACTTGGAGAGACACGGAGACAAAGAAGGGGAAAGATGGAAAGAGACGGAGGACAGACAGGGGTTAGGAAGAGACAGAGATGAAGAAGGGGAGACAGACACACAGAAAAGAGAGACAGAGTAACAGAGACAGGGACAAAGAATAGATACAGAGACAAAGAGGGAACAGAAAGAAAGACAGAGCTATGGGCTGAGCTGGGGAGACATGGTCAAAAACACAGCTGTTGTTTTTTTGGCCTTTTTGGGGGGGCCGCCACCTAGCTCCCAAACAAATCACACATGGAGGCTTGTTATTACTTTTGAATGCCTGGCCTTAGCTTGGCTTCTTTCTTGCCAGCTTTCCTTAACTTTAAATGATCCCAGCTACCTTTTTGCCTCTGGGGCTTTTCCTGTTCTCTTACTCCGTGGCTTGCTGTGTGTGTGCAGCTGGGTGGCTGACCCCTGGAGTCCTCCTCCTTCTCTGGCTACTAGCTCTCCGCTCTCCTCCATCTCTTTTCTTCTTTTATGTCTACTCTCTGCCTGCCAGCCCCACCTATCCTTTCTCCTGCCTTGCTATTGGCCAGTTCTGTATTAGACCATCAGGTGTTTTAGACAGGCACAGTCACACAGCTTCACAGAGGTAAACAAATGCAACATAAACAAAAGTAGCACACCTCAAAATAATGTTCCACAACACACAGCAAGAGAGAGACACAGAGACAAAGACAGAGTGACATAAATGACAGCGGTCACTGGTACCATGCCTTACAGTTAAATGGGAAAGACAGGCAGCATCATGTCCCTTTAACCCCAGGCCACCTGATTGATCTCTGTGGAAGGGGACTGTACCCAAGGAGAACCATTGCAGCACTTTAGGAACTGACTGCCACACAGGCTTGGTACCCATTTGAGAGATAGGGCAGGAAAAAATCAACACTTCAGGCGAGCACCTCAGAGGAGTTAGCACCCAGCACCCAGCCTAGGACCCTCCCCTCCCCACCCCCAGGCCATGGCTCCTGCTGTAAACTCCCTCCTGCCCCCTTACAGGACCCTGACACTCTGGACTTGGAGATGCTGGCTCCCTACATCTCCATGGATGATGACTTCCAGCTCAACTCGTGCGAGCAATTGCCCAGAACCCACCGCAGACCTCCCAGGGTGGCCCGCAGACCCCGTGCTCGGAGCTTCCATGGCCTGTCGCCCCCCATCCCTGAGCCCTCCCTGCTGCCCCGTTGGGGGAGTGATCCACGACTGAACTGTTCCAGCCCCTCCAAGGGGAATCCTCCCACAGCCTCCCTAATGCCTGGAACTCGGAAGAGGTGAGCCACAGTGAAAGAGGGACTTAACACAGGCATATAGAAGGTCATTGCTCACTCTCCTGCATCAGCCCCATCCCTCAGCATGCTTCCTGTCTCCACCTCTCTAGCCAGGACCTCCATGTTCCCAGCATATGCCAAGTTTGTTCCAACCTCTGGAACCATTACCCGGAGCCCCCTACTGGAGGTTCCTCCACTGCTATAACCCTTTACCCAAATCCCACTGCAGCCAGGAATCAATCATTAAGACACATTTACATTTGACTTATTGACACTTTTTGTTATAAGAAGAAGAAATTGGGGCTGGGAATATAGCTCTTTGGTAGAGAACTTGCCTAGCATCCACCAAGCACCTGCCTAGAATCCCCTAGTGAGGGATTTGGGGGATTAGATCAGTGGTAGAGCACTTGCCTAGAATTTCCCAGGGAGGGGTTAGGGGCGTGGCTCAGTGGTAGAACAGCTGACTAGAGTCTCCCAGTGAGGGGCTGGAGTATGGCTCAGTGGTAAAGCACTTGCCTGGCATCTCCAATGAAGGTTTGGGGGTGTGGTTCAGTGGTAGAGCAGTTATCTAAATCCACCAGTCCAGATACATTCAGTCACTGGTTTAAGGTCACGAAGCCCAGCCTCTCACTAGGGGATTCTAGGTAGGTGCTCAACTGCTGAGTCACACTCCCAGCCCCTCACTGATGGGTTCTAGGGCAGATTCTCTAGTGCTGAGCTATATTGCCATTGTGGGGAAATGGATGGATGGATAGATGGATGGATGGATGGATGGATGGATGGATGGATGAGTGTGTGGATAGAGAGATGGGGAAAAGAATCAGTGGATGGGTAGATGGGTTAGGTAAATGGATAAATGAATAGATAGAAAAAATATCAATAGATGCGTGGATGGGGGGGGCTGGAAGGTGAATGGGTGGTTAGATGGATAGATGAATATGTGGGTAGAGAGAAGGATAAATGGAAAAACTCAGTGGCTAGATGAATGAATGGCTAGGTGGATCTTGAAAGGGTGAATTAATCAGAAGAACGGAAGTATAGATGAATCACCAGATGGATGAATAAATGGAAGATAGAATGATAGCTGAATGAGTGAATGAATGAATGTATACATGAATGAGTGAGTGGAGAGATAGGTAAGTGGATGGATAGAGTAGGTGGGGAAAGGAATGCACAGATGAATGAGTGACAGACAGGAGGGGTGGGGAGAA